>NC_056737.1:550634906-550912406 GCF_019279795.1 Protopterus annectens
GTATTTGAGTATGCATCACTGCATTTGTAGTCTTCAAAACCCCATAGTCTGTCTAATGAACAACAAGGAATCTAAAAGAATTGTGTAACTAATGACATATTTCAATTATAAGTAGTCAACTGAAAACCTCACTTCAAATATCCTACCCAGTGGAAAGGATTGATGTACCTGATATATGATAAGTAAATTCAGAGTAAAATTTCATTTTCAATGTTTATTCATGACAAACTTTCTGCCTTAAAGTGAACATGTAGGCATTATAGAGGAGTTTCTAGTAATGGCATCATATTAAACAACGTGGGCTTTTAAATTAGATCTATATATTTTTTTATCTTTTGGCAGAATTAAGTAGCAATTTTTTAAACATCAAAAGGGTTAGTATGAGTTATGACATTATGTTAAGATGTCAGTCTAATCCTTTGTGATGTGTAAGCAAAGCAAATGCTAAGAATCATCACATAACTTTTTGTCATGTTTACCACTAAATTCGGTAGTATGTCCTAATGGTTTATACCTTATAACTTTTGAAATACTACTATATAAAAGTTACTATTGAAAAAGTCCAAAACCTCAATCTGTTTTTTTTTCTGTGTTAGAAGTCAACATATTGTGATACTAACTTCAAACAAATATCGGACTTAATCAGAATAAAGTTACAACCACTTTTTTCTTTTTCATAACCACCATCAATAGAAAAACACACCATAATCATTCAATTATCTCCATTAATAAATATTAAAAAACATTATATATATATATATATATATATATATATATATATATATATATAAAACTTAATCACAGCTTAATCATTTAAAAAAAAATATGAAATTGATGGTTTCATTCAACACAGGAAACTTATCAGCCTGTAACCTTAATTGTCATAAGACAAATTATGACACAATTGCCATCCTGTGTCGAACAAAAACAAAATTAAAGTTTCTCTTTTCATCAGTGGTGGTTCTGTGTATATTTGTTTGAAGTTTGTGTTTTTTTTCACTCCATCTGCACTGGGTATTTGAGTTTGTTATAATGTGATAAATCTACTAAATTATATAAATACTGATTTTTTATACATATATAGCATCATATGGTACACTAAAACAGAATGAAGCAAAGTCTATTACTGTACCTAATTAAATTTAGATGGTGTGCATTTAGAGATGCTGTGATATTTTTTCAGATGACACTGAACTGTACATTGCTTTGAAACATCATATATGTACTACCTTCATGATGCATCTATTACGTCAGATTAACTCTGTACCTTTTTTAGTGTTTGTGCATACATGTGTGTATGTGTGCCTTTCGGTACCTACACTTTTCTGTGATTGAATGCTTGTCAGTGTGATGTGCACAAGTGTACATTTGTCTCTCCTAGTTCTTCCTTAATCTCAACTGTGGTGGCTTAATCCTGGTGTCACCGTTGAAAAGGTAAGACATATTCTCTCTTCCCTCAGATATGTCTAAACTTAAAAGACTAAGGAATAATGGATCCAGCAATGATTCATAAGTGCACCACTAGTGAGTTGAGTTGTGTTATTACTGACTTCCATCTTTCTAGCCTCAACAATCTCTGGCCTGCCCTTCAGTCTTGCAATAATCCCACTGTCTTCGCTATATCCTATCTGCAGCCTATGCTGTGTGAAACTGAATTATAGACCTTCAAGAAATCCAAGTGGAGTACATCTACTGGTACTCCCCTGTCAAATTCTCATATAATTCAATCTTAAACTTTATCATATTTGAATAACAGTCAATTCAGTGCAAGCACTATTGGTGGTTGTTGGCCTAAAGATCATTGTTTTCCAGAGAAACACATTTGTTTGGTCAGGATGCACACCATGGCTTTCTCTGCCACTGTCATTAGGCTTAAACCTGTAGTTCCTCAGTTAATACTCCCCACCCTTTGTACAACTGTCCAGCTGTAGAGTCCTTTTTTCTTCAGATGCATAGGAGCTAATGTAATGGGTACACACACGTACACACACACATGAACACACACACACACACACACACACACACACACACACACACACACACACACTATGTGGGCCTTATGATGCAGAGAACTTGATCAGTGTGCCTTGTGTAGGTTTTGTTCCTGCATGATCTATGATCATTTTCCTGAGGTGATGCTCCTCATTTTTTGCCATGTTACATTTAATGTGAATCTTTATTTAGGCCTTTATTCGGTCCGCATCTTGATATCTTCAATGTACATTCTCTTCTTTTGCTGCAGGTCTGCGTTTTTTCTATACTTCATGCATTTCAGAGAAAAACTATAAAAACACTGTAAATAAGCTTCTCTGTATTCTGAGTCTGTTTTTTTTTCCTTTTGCCTAAATGCAAAGCAACTACTCATTCTGCTTTTGAGACACACTCTTCATCTGCAACATCACATATTTAAGGACGTTCTCTCATCTCTGAAAACTGGTGTCCTTTCCTAGCTGAAATAAAACTGTTGTAAACAAACACTTTGTTTATCTAGTAGGTATTCCCTCCCATCTACCTTTCCCCGAGCCTTCCAATTCCTTTCCTTCCTTGTCATTTAGAATCTTGGCAAAAGAAGCATTTCTGAGAATGTTTCCTTTGACAGCTCATTGGTACATGTGTGCAGAATGACATGCATTCATCCACAGCCTGCGTCACTTCAGCCCATATATTAACATGTATGAGTCTGACATCATATTCACTGCAATCTGGTCTTTTCTTTCTCTTAATCCCCTTAGTGGCCGAGTACCCCATGAAAAAAATCCCCTCTGTCTTCAGAAACTCACCCCCCGATCCTTCTCTTCCTACCCTTCACCTTCTAGCTCAAATAATAAACTGCACATTTTGAAGCTTTCGCCCCAAGATGCATCACACCATCTTCATTGCTCACAATGCAGCACAAATGGAGATGCACTTTGGGAATACATTGAGCTAATGTAGCGTGTGCCATTTTAAGTATGGTAGATTCTGAAATGCAATGTAGCCATGATCTAGATTAAAATAAATATTGTTTTGAAATCACACAAGTAAAACTGAAGGGAGAACTCAAATGAAAAAAGTCTTGAACATATTTGCAACTTATCAGTCATGACACAGTGACTGTTACAGTAAAAGTGATCTGCTGCCACAAAAAGCACATCGGTGTGGTATACCTAGAATTTATTCCTGTATGGAGTATGATAGTCTTCAGTGTGAGGTATAATTTTTATGTTGTACAGTGGCACATTAGACTGTTTTCTTTTTTTTAACCATCCAATAGACAGTCTAGTTTAGTTATTTCATTGCTAGGATAAGATTTATTTATTTTTGACATTTAAGTGGACTGGACTTCATAGGCCTATTTTCAGTCATGATTTGTGTTAGAAAAGAAAAAGAATCACAAATAATAAAGGATGAGGAATGACACATTCATAGGATATACATGGATTAGTAAAGAGTGCAGTAAAGTATTGTTTTACTGTGGTATTCATGATAATAACAGCAAAAACATTGCAAGTGTCCTTGGGCATTTGTGGCCTAATAAATATTACTACAGATGCTAGTTAAAATATAAATACTTATAATTGTGTTTCTGACAATAATCATCTTATTATGTGTTTGGGACATGGATGGCTAAAGATTCACCTCGAGAGTGAAGCTTGAGAGGTAGAACACATTAATGGTTATGATTGGTGAGAAGTGATCATAATGATTTCTGATGGATAGAGCTTTATTTGCACCATGCGAAAGACATGCGTGAATGGGCGTGCCTTCGTTGAAGGTTGGGCGTTGAGGTGGCACCTCGGCACCATAAAAATCTACTGCCAATCATTAGCGGACTGGAGTTCTGCTGTGGCGATCCCTAACCAGGAAAAGCCGAAAGAAGAAGAAGAAAAACAATTACCTGTTAAAGACATACACAAAAGTGCATGTACTAAGTGCTTTACCGATTTTCAAAGCCTTTGTAAGCCAGTAAAACAATTAGTGTTGACAAATAGACAGCAGACAGAAATGAAGTTTCTAAAGAGTGATTGGCACTACAAACTGTCACACACTTTAATTTGCAGCATTTTTTATAAAGTATCCAACAGCTTTTAAAGTTATTCTGTCCTCTGCAGCTACCCGTTCCTAGATGTCACTGTAAGCTGTTAATCTGTTGCACGAAGCCTTATCTTAACATCGCTTAATATTGCTGAACAAAATCATATTAAGTGCCTCTGATTTCATAAAAGTACAGAACAAGATTACATTCCAAAACAAGAGAAACATTAATCACAGTATTAAATGGACTGCATATATATCACATATCACATCAAGTTACAAGCCAGTCACAACCATTTAAGCTACACTTCTCACTCTTGTTCCTGTTTAAAAGGCAGCTCACCACAAACCCTTGAATTCACATCATATTAAGAGTCACTCCCCAGAACACTTGCTGAGATTGATCTTGAAACTACTGAAGGCATATTATCAGTAACTTTTTCTGGAAGTAGCCAATATCTTGGAGCAGTTGTTGACTACTGAACTATCACCACAATTAAATGGCAATTTCTCATGGAATCTACTTTCTGCCTCTGTTATTAATGTGTTTCTGAAGAACTGTTCTCTGTTAAGGAAGAAACCACACTTTAATGACTATATTTGGTGAGTGCCTATCATGTCGCTTGGGTTTGTTTCTCCAACATCGGGCCTTACCACTCTTCTTCCTGTAACCACTACTATTGATGTTGTAATGCTGAGTTCCTTTTTAAGTGAAAGGAACTGTTTTTGCTGGGTTTCAGATACAGACTCTTTTCCATGACACTGTTCACAACAGATGTTTTCTACTGCATTTATATGGAGTTTTTTTTTCCTGGATTTACGTCAACTGTCAAGCTTGACTTCAGTGTTGGTTCCTGGTTATTTTCTGAGTTAAACTGAAGCTAGAGTTCTAGTTTACTGCTGTGTTGAAATACTGTCAACAAAGTGTAGAAATACATTAACATTTCAAGGATGATTGATTTCTCTCCACTGTTGTTTGACCATGGGGTTGCTACCTTTATGTAAAGGGCTCTGAGTGATCACAAGGATTTCCATTGTAGCAAAAGTGCTATTTTTTCCTTGTTATTTGTGTTTGTTTTACTTCATGTTATGTTTAAAAATGTTCATGGAATGTCGCATTATACCTTGTAACCTGAAAAACAACATTAGAGTCCTTGATGTACTGACACATGTTGGCAAACAAGCCCTTAACAGCAATAATTTCCTTCCATCATCAACTGAGAAGAGATCATTTTTTGGATATTATGAAAATTCTCCATTTCTTAAATATGTTCCAACAAAAAATTCAA
The DNA here is from genome assembly GCF_019279795.1 of Protopterus annectens. Taxonomy (NCBI): domain Eukaryota; kingdom Metazoa; phylum Chordata; order Ceratodontiformes; family Protopteridae; genus Protopterus; species Protopterus annectens. The sequence continues at coordinate 550,640,210 of NC_056737.1, forward strand.
ACTTCTGTCTACCCCAGACAGACTCTTCTCAGAGACCACCAACATTCATAATGCACCATGTAATGTTATCATTCAAAATATCTCAGAAGGGGGCAGAGGCACAATGGCCAACTGATAGCAGCAGTTTTTCAGAGCGCCAAGAAACTAATATAAAAAACAGGAAATAACTTATTTTATTTTAACAAAAATACTTAGAATTGAGGATGAAAGTATAAACTATATTATTAGTAACTTTGGTGAACTTGGAAAGTTTTTCCTATCAAATTATAAAGGAGAATATATAATTTGTGGAGATGAGCACTTCAAAGACTTCTCATTCTGACATGGCTTAAAAAATGAAATGCAGCTTGTGACATCTGCTTTACAAGAACTCTCACTAAAAATGGATGATTTTAAGGAGAATTTATAAAACCTCAAGGAAAATTGTCAGAAACAAATATATTCTCTCAAGAAACTTATACAGCAGCATCAATCAAGAATAACACACTTAGAAGCATCCCTGAATGATCTTGATGGAAGACTGAAGGAAGAAGAAAGCCAGAAAGATTTTCTCATCAAACAAAACATTTGGCTTCTCAATAAAGTGGATGACCTGGAAAACAAGGAGAGAAGGTCAAATATAAGGATTTGTGGCATCACTGAGAGAGCTGAAGGAGAAGATATAATTTCTTTCCTGAATACTTGGATTCCAGATATTTTAGATTTAAAGGAGGGTCTGTCCTTTGGTATTGAAAGGGCTCATAGAGCTTTAGCAAAGCCAGTGTCAGCATCCTCCTCTACTCCTCCCAGATCAATGGTCATAAAGTTTCTATCTTATTTGGACAAGGAGTTGGTCCTAAAATCTGCCTGGAGGAAAAGTCCATTAAAATGTAATCAAAACCCAATTAGGTTTGATAATGACTATTCTACCAGGGTTTTGGAACAGAGGAAAAAAAGCTTGGCCATTAATAAAACTGTTAAAGCAAAATAACATCAAAACTCAGCTTATCTTTCCTGCAAGAATAAAAATTCTGTATCAAAATGAAATGAGATCATTTAATGCCCTAGAGGAAGCCACTGCCTTTATTAAAAACAACATTATTTCTTTACCTGAAGATATGGAATGGGCATCTGCATCTCCCAAGAGAGTTACTAATAAATCTTCTTGGACTGATGTTAAAAAGAAAAAAGAAAAAACTGAGTCAAAGATTGCTGTTCCCATTAAATCTCTCAAAGCATCTACTGCAACTGGACTTTAATTTGTTTTATACTTGCTAAATCTTCAAGTAAGGTATGTCATGACAATATTTTTCTTATTGCTTTTCTTTCTCTTTTTGCTTTTTTATTTCTATACTTTTTTTTGTTCATATACAAATTAAATAACTGTTTATGCTTTTAGTACATTAGTGTAATATTACTGGTTTATTGAGTGATATAACTGAACAGTAAGTTATCTTTGCTTTTATGACCTTAAGATGACATGCTTTATTTCAAATAATATATAACCCTATGCCCTGCTAAATGTTCTTCTCAGTTATAACACAGGCATAGTCACTGCTTAGATTATTTATCAAAACTGTTTTGGATACATGGGATAACAGGGCATATCTATGATTTAGTATATATTAACTAGTTTTTTTTTTAATATTTATAACTTCTGATTGTTTCATAATATATATTGGTACCTGTGTGAACAAAAAGCTGTTTGCCGGCTTTTGACATAAATTGGGTCTCTCTGACAGTTATATGCTTGCATGTTTTATGGCACACGGTTTTTAAATGGTTACAAGTTATGTTACCTGTAGAGTTTAATTTTAAAATACTGTTTTCTCTCTCATTGGCATTGAATGTTATTTTACTGTTTGGAAGTATCTGACAGTTAAACTTTGCATTTGTTACTGTAAATAAGCAGACTTTGTGACACAGTTAAAGTGAGGTCAGGAAACTGTACTGTGTAGCATGCTGGGTGGGAAAATGTCAGTTTGAAATCTAAGAAAAAGAAGTTATGTCTTACCATAATGGTACATCTGTGCTGTTGATCTTTGTTCATTCATTACTATTAGGACTTTGGTTCTGTCCTCGGAACCGATATGGCAGTTTCCAAGCTCGCGCCAGCCAAAAACTGTCAGCTAAGACCTACGTATAATGCCCCTCCCCTAGTTACTCCAAACTGAGTTTGCCCACCCCTATATAATAGACGTAGTAATAGAAAAATAGTAGAAGGCTCTGTCTGAGCAAATACCCTAACCAGGAGTTCCTAAAGTCCACCAGGAGTCCAGGCAGGGGGAAGGAGGGCGGGAAGTAATGAATGAACAAAGATCTACAACACAGATGGAACGTTATGGTAAGACATAACTTCTTTATCTGATGTTGTAAATCTTTATTCATTAATTACTATTAGGACTGAGTCCCCAGCTACTTGAGTCCTGGATGGCCCTAAGGAAGGATATTCCTGAGCACCATAGAACCAAAAGATGCTCGTCCCCTGGAGGCCAATTCCAATTTGTAATGAGAGATAAAGGTATGAGGTCTTGCCCAATTAGCTGCTGTGCAGATATCATCCATAGAGGCTCTGAAATGAAATGCTACAGAAGTAGCCATAGATCTGTTAGAATGAGTCTTTATTCTGGAAGGTAAGGATAGCTTATTCTGTTGGCAGATAAAGGTAATAACATTTGTAAGCCAAGAGGATAAAGTCACTTTGGAAACAGGTTTACCCAATCTGGGTCCTGCAAAGGCCACAAATAATTGATATATTTTCTTGAAAGATTTAGTCCTGTCCAAATAACAATGAAGCTGCCAATGCACATCAAGGGTGTGCAAAAGGTACTCCCCTCTATTAGAATGCTGAGAGAAAAAAAACAGCATGTCAATAGATTGGTTAATGAAAAATCCAGAAATGACCTTAGGCAAGAAAGAAGAGTCAGTACAAAGGGACACCCTATCCATGTGGAAGGTCAAGTAACGTCTCTTGTCACTCAAGGCCTGCAGCTCAGATACTCTTCTCATGGAGGTAAGTTCTACTAGAAGTAAGGTTTTCCATGACAAAAATTTTAAATCACATTAATCAAGGGGGTCAAAAGGAGGACCTGTGAGAGATTGAAGCACCAAAGTCAAGTCCCAGAGTTCTAAGGGAGGCTTGACTGGAGGTTTAACGTGTAATACTCCTTTCAAAAATGTCTTGCGTAGGTGGTGTGACATAATCGAAGAATTACCAAGTCCATTATGAAAATTGGTGATAGCTGCTAAATGTACAGTGATCATCAATGTTGAGGCTCCTGCATGTAAAAGAGTAGTTAGGTATTGTAGGATCTTTTGAATAGGCATAGAGAAAGGGTCTAAGTTCTGATCTTTGGCCCAGATAGAGAACCTAGTCCATTTACTAGAATAAACTTTCCTGGTAGAAGGTTTGTGTGAAGCCAGAAGAATTTCAAGAACAGGAGATGGGATGTCAGACAGCCTGGCAATCATTGGAAGTGGACAAACAAAGCTGTGAGCTTGAGACTGTGGAAGTTCGGATGAATCAGTCCCTGAGGATGAGATAACAGGTCTTGGGAATGATCCAGGATCCACAGGCTGTGAATCAGATGAGGCCATAGAAACGGGAGCCAGACTAGATGGGGCCAGTAGGGGGCAATCAGGATTACTTTTGCTTCTCAACTTCTGAACTTTCTGGAAAAATTTTGGAATGAGGGGAAATGGGGAAAGGGATACAGAAGACCTGGGAGCCAATTGGGCATTAGAGCGTTCTGAGGGGGTATCAGGGCAAAATAGCTTCTGCATTTGTAGTTTAGGGGGGAAGCAAACAGATGGCAGCAAGGCTTGTCCCAGCATTGGAAGATCCGATCCACTGTTACAGGGTTGAGGGACCACTCATGAGGCATCAGGATGTTCCTGCTCAGATTGTCTGCAATAAGGTTAGAACTCCCGGGAATGTGCGTTGATATAAGAAAGCAGTTGGAAGCTATCACCCAGTGCCAAATCCTCATGGCTTTCCGACACAGGGGGTAAGACCTGATTCTGCCTTACTTGTTGATATTCCAGATGACTGACATGTTGTCTGACTGAATTGCAATGGTCCCAGAGGGTAGGGATGCATGGAACGCTTGCATCGCTAAGAGAACTGCCCTCAGTTCCAGGACATTTATGTGCAAATTGGCCTCCATGGGGGGACCATCTTTCCCTGGAAATGCCCCCCACCCACACTCTAACAGGGAAGCATCTGTGGTCACCATGGCCATGGGCTGGTGGAGACAGAATAGTTGACACCAAAGATTTGTTTGTGGCTTTATCCACCATAGCATTTCTTCCTTGCAACAGTTTGTAAGACATATCATGTGGTCGAGTGGGTGAGTTAGAAATGACCAATGTGCGGGAAAGGAGTCACTGCAGGATTCTCATGTGCAGTCTCGCCAGTGATACTAATGTAATAGCAGCCACCATGGAGCCTAAGAGTTGTTGTACAAGATGTGCTGGTACATAGGTCTGAGGAAAATGGTCTTGGATTTGGTGTCTTATTTTCGAAAGCTTATGAGGGGGGAGAGAAGCTTGACAGGATGTTGTGTCAAAGACTGCTCCAATAAATTCCAGTGTCTTCGTTGGGGACACTTGAGATTTGTCCTTGTTGATTGTAATCCCCAATCGGAGAGTGAGACCTTGATTGTAAGAGAGGCTGTGGACTAGGAGATTCCTGGTCAGAGCAGTAAGGAGCCAATCATCTAGATACAGAAACAGCTGGAATCCTTGTAGTCGAAGATGAGCTACCACAACTGCCATACATTTGGTGAACACTCAGGGGGGCTGTCGAGAGACTGAATGGCACTGCCCTGAACTGGTAGTTTTTGGCTCCCATCTGGAAGTGGAAAAACCTCTGTGAGCAGTGATCCATCTTTATGTGGTAGTATGTGTCCGGGTGGTCTATAGAGCACATCCAGTTGTCTCTCCCTAGGAAGGGAAGAATGGACTATACCAGGACCATCCAGAACGTTTGAGGTTTGATAAATTTGTTCAATAGGCTGAGATCCAGTATTGGTCTCCAGTCCCCTGTCTTTTTTGGCACTAAAAAGAACTTAGAGTAGAACCCGGATTTGTCTGGTCTGGTGGAACTGGTTGGATGACTCTTTTTCTTAGCAGCTTTTCTATTTCTAAGGCTGCTAATTCCCTCTGATTGGGTGGTACATCGGGGATTCATTTGATGGGTCTGGGAATTAAATCGAATAGTATTTGGTAGCCTCTGGATATTATTCTCTACACCCAAACATTGGTCATAATAAGATGCCAGGCTGGTAGGTGCAGATAAAAACGACCCCCGACTGCTTCCAGAAGAAAGCAATCAGGCCGCTGCTCAGGAGTGCTGGTAGAGTCTGCTGGAGAAAGAATCTGTAGTGCCCTGGTTATGCAGACCCCCTCTACCCCAAAAGGGGTGTCTTCCATATGAGTTGCCTCCTCTTCCCCAGGGGGATTGTTCACCACGAGTGCCACAAAAAGATCCTTGGTATTTCTTGAACCACATTTTTCCTCCCTTCTGGTTCCTGGAGTAGGGTCTCGGGGTTTGAAAAGTGTATGCCCACAGCAGACAAGATCTTTCCGTCTTTCTCACTACGTGCAAGTGTGTCTCGTACTTTGGATCCAAAACGTGCAGATTCATCAACAGGTGCATTGAAGAAGGAAGATTTAAAGGGGTCTGTGAAGTCACACAACCACATCCAAGCATTACATCTCATGGCAATGCCTGATGCGGCAGCTCAAGTTACTTCCTCAGTGGTGTGAGATACCAAACACATCGAGGAGTTTGAGGTGGATTCAAGGGTAGCTAGCTGTGAGGCGACAGTGTCAAGCACCTCATCAGGCAATACCCCACCAAAGAGGAAGACATTTTGGAAATTAGGTTTCTTTGAAAGCAAGTAAAGTGTGCCAGATAGTTCAGCAACCAAATGATGAAGGTCACTAAAGCATAGGTCTGCTTCCCTAGTCTGTCCATGGCCTGGGACTCCCTGTTCAGAGGATGGACAGTGGAACTATCTTCTGCCAGTTCCCTCTTGGTGGCCTCCACCATGACCATAGAATCAACTGTCAACTGATTGGATCAGTGGGGCTGGTCTTCAGGTGTAGATAAAATTTTGTCTGGCTTCAGGGGGACAGGTTGAGCGTAACAAGGTCATCTGCCAGTGGGGTCACACAAGAAGTAGATGGCTGGGCAAGGAAGGCCTGCAAGAACACCGATTCCTCAGAAGAAGGGTTAGAGGACTTTGTCTCCCCGCTGCTTGAGGATTTTGAGTGTGTCTCCGAATGAGACATCATCTGGGGGAGACCATGGGGACCCTTCTCCCTCATCACAGTCAGTGTCTTCTGTGATAGATTCCTCCGGGGAATCAAGGTGCTTCCTCTTGCATAGTTTCTTCTGGGGTGGCTCCCCAGTGGGATCTTCTGAAGAGGACTCTGGAGAAAGGGATCCCTTCAAAGAGGGGTCTTGTGACTCCCATGCTTGGGGTTCCGAAATAAAGGGTTAGGAGAGGTGCATGCTGGGGGGGTTCTGATACTGATGTCATTGGTGCTGACTGTGAGCCTGCAGAGCCAAGGAACCTCTCCATCACCTGGACAGCAGGCCCACCTGAGGAGAGATGGGAGCTTAGAACCAGGAAGGACAACCTTGGAACTGGGGTCACACCCTGCCCTGAGGAGCCCATCTCCAGGTGAGGAGCTCTGAGAGGACTGGAAGCCATGGGAGCCGCGGACATAGATAGAGCAAGCAAGAAAATTGGTGCCGGGCTAGGTACCAAGGTATGGATGGTCCAAGCACTGCTCCGAGAGAGCATCAGTTCCACCAGAGCCGATGCAGCAAGGGTGGTTGGTGCCAACAGGGGAAAAACTGCTGTCGGAGTTAAGACAGTATGCACCAGTGTGGACATCGGTACCGAGATCTGGGTAGAGGTTGGAGGAGGCTAAACAGGGGAAGATGTAGTAAAAGTTTCCAAGCCAAGAGGGATGGAAGCCTAGCTGGAATGGGCAATCTCCTAGCTGACAGAAGCTGGTCCACAACCTGCACTAGATCTAATTCAGGAAAAACTCCTAGTGGATCTAAAGGAGGCTGCTGAAGGAGAATCAGGTCTTTCTATAAAGGGGCTAAATCTGCTCCAAAAAAGGGTCATAGGTTGGAGAGTATCTTGTCCTTTGCAGATATTTGAGTTTTGAAGCCGATGGAGCAAAAGAAACTGTTGGCACCATGGCTGGGGATGATGCCGAAACAGGTACAGTCATAGGAGCCAATGTCAGATCCAAGGATGGCACCGAAGTCAGTGGTGCCGAGGTTGGAACCAAAATAGGGGTGAATATCCTGGATGGCACCGAAGATTAAGAGCCTGGTGCCGAAGAGGTTTGCGCTGAGGGCACCGGTGAAGCACAGAGCCAACTCGGTTCCATAACTGATGGAGATGTAGGAATCGAGTGACTCCATTTTTCCTTATGTTTTTTGGTTTTTGGAGGTGGTGAGACCTCCAACCCAGATAGAGCCTCTGAAATAGATTTCTTGATTAAACCTTTTAAAATAAGCTTATTTTTATGTTCTGCTAGTGTACAATTACTAAAACTAGCACACATGTCACAGTCAGCTTTAATTTGATCCAAGCCCAAACAGTAGACACAAGCATGTGTATGTGAGTTAGGCATCTTACGTCCACACTTGTCACACTGTTTAAACCCCAACTTAGCTTTGTCTGAAATACTAAGGCAACAAGGCTATCTTATAGAAAAAAACATAATAAGAGAGAGAAAAAGGGGAAAGAATACTAACAATGGTATTTACAAAATACCACAAGTGGTAAGGAAGGGCCTGTCAAATGTAGGTGAAAGTGACAGTACCAATACTGGTAGAAATTTTATTACCAAGGTAAAGGATAGGGAACAGAATTAGGTTATAGGTGACAGTGAGAAAGGGCTAAATTGACTAAAAAATAAAAACTTTTGAAGAGAAACTATGTTAAAAATGACAATTTTCTACTTAGCTTTGAGAGAGATAGCTAACACGTCTGACTAGGAATGTGGAAAATGAGATCTGGAGTAACTAGGAGAGAGGCATTATGGGTAGATCTTAGCTGAGAGTTTTTGGCTGGCATGAGCTTGGAAATGGCCATATAGGTTTTAAGGATGGAGCCGCAGTCCTAATAGTAATTAATGAACAAAGATTTACAACATCAGATGTGAAGCTTTCTTACTTAGCTCACGACATCATGCATTCTATGCATGCAGATCAGATTACATTACATCTAATGTGTATATGCAAGCCTAATTGTGAATGTCAAGTCTCTGATTAATTAATATAGCATAGTAGGCTTGCATAGTAGGCTTCTTTTACAAGAATTATGAGCAACACTGTCTGCAAATATATTCATGGTTTCCTTTTATAATAGTGACTGTTTTGTGATCAAGTATATACAGAAATGTTATTTTTTCTTGTAAACAGCTAATTATATACTGTTTTTTTTATAAATAGATGTTTATAAATAACTTTCCTATGCAGTTAGCAAGTGTTTAATATAGGCTTATACATTTACAGGAAATGCTTATGACTAATGGTAATGACTGTAAGGAAACTCGAACACCATACTAAATCCTAACAAATATATGTATGAATAATTTTGATTGAACTATAATTACTTTGCATTTAATATGTTGATTTCCTTATTGCATTCTAGATATTATTTGTATATCAGATATCATGTTTTCAATTATTATAAAGTCATGTCTTTTACTATATTAGCTCTTTATGACAGGGAAAGAGCTCAGTAATATCTATGACTTGTGATAACACAAGAAACAAGTTATGAGTTTCAGTATTACCCTATTACTATGGTAGATATTAACAGCTATCTCTATCTTAATTTTGTCTTTAAGTCATTCACTTTTAAGACCGGTTACCGGTGAAGCACAGAGCCAACTCGGTTCCATAACTGACGGAGATGTAGGAATCGAGTGACTCCATTTTTCCTTATGTTTTTTGGTTTTTGGAGGTGGTGAGACCTCCAACCCAGATAGAGCCTCTGAAATAGATGTCTTGATTAAACCTTTTAAAATAAGCTTATTTTTATGTTCTGCTAGTGTACAATTACTAAAACTAGCACACATGTCACAGTCAGCTTTAATTTGATCCAAGCCCAAATAGTAGACACAACGAGCATGTGTATGTGAGTTAGGCATCTTACGTCCACACTTGTCACACTGTTTAAACCCCAACTTAGCTTTGTCTGAAATACTAAGGCAACAAGGCTATCTTATAGAAAAAACATAATCAGGGAGAGAAAAAGGGGAAAGAATACTAACGATGGTATTTACAAAATACCACAAGTGGTAAGGAAGGGCCTGTCAAATGTAGGTGAAAGGGACAGTACCAGTACTGGTAGAAATTTTATTACCAAGGTAAAGGATAGGGAACAGAATTAGGTTATAGGTGACAGTGAGAAAGGGCTAAATTGACTAAAAAATAAAAAATTTTGATGAGAAACTATGTTAAAAATGACAATTTTCTACTTAGCTTTGAGAGAGATAGCTAACACGTCTGACTAGTAACGTGGAAAATGAGATCTGGAGTAACTAGGAGAGAGGCATTATGGGTAGATCTTAGCTGAGAGTTTTTGGCTGGCATGAGCTTGGAAATGGCCGTATAGGTTTTAAGGATGGAGCCACAGTCCTAATACTAATTAATGAACAAAGATTTACAACATCAGATGTGAAGCTTTCTTACTTAGCTCACGACATCATGCATTCTATGCATGCAGATCAGATTACATTACATCTAATGTGTATATGCAAGCCTAATTGTGAATGTCAAGTCTCTGATCAATTAATATAGCATAGTAGGCTTGCATAGTAGGCTTCTTTTACAAGAATTATGAGCAACACTGTCTGCAAACATATTCATGGTTTCCTTTTATAATAGTGACTGTTTTGTGATCAAGTATATACAGAAATGTTATTTTTTCTTGTAAACAGCTAATTATATACTGTTTTTTTTTATAAATAGATGTTTATAAATAACTTTCCTATGCAGTTAGCAAGTGTTTAATATAGGCTTATACATTTACAGGAAATGCTTATGACTAATGGTAATGACTGTAAGGATACTCGAACACCATACTAAATCCTAACAAATATATGTATGAATAATTTTGATTGAACTATAATTACTTTGCATTTAATATGTTGATTTCCTTATTGCATTCTAGATATTATTTGTATATCAGATATCATGTTTTCAATTATTATAAAGTCATGTCTTTTACTATATTAGCTCTTTATGACAGGGAAAGAGCTCAGTAATATCTATGACTTGTGATAACACAAGAAACAAGTTATGAGTTTCAGTATTACCCTATTACTATGGTAGATATTTACAGCTATCTCTATCTTAATTTTGTCTTTAAGTCATTCACTTTTAAGACCTGTTACCGGTGAAGCACAGAGCCAACTCGGTTCCATAACTGACGGAGATGTAGGAATCGAGTGACTCCATTTTTCCTTATGTTTTTTGGTTTTTGGAGGTGGTGAGACCTCCAACCCAGATAGAGCCTCTGAAGTAGATGTCTTGATTAAACCTTTTAAAATAAGCTTATTTTTATGTTCTGCTAGTGTACAATTACTAAAACTAGCACACATGTCAAAGTCAGCTTTAATTTGATCCAAGCCCAAACAGTAGACACAACGAGCATGTGTATGTGAGTTAGGCATCTTACGTCCACACTTGTCACACTGTTTAAACCCCAACTTAGCTTTGTCTGAAATACTATGGCAACAAGGCTATCTTATAGAAAAAACATAATAAGAGAGAGAAAAAGGGGAAAGAATACTAACGATGGTATTTACAAAATACCACAAGTGGTAAGGAAGGGCCTGTCAAATGTAGATGAAAGGGACAGTACCAGTACTGGTAGAAATTTTATTACCAAGGTAAAGGATAGGGAACAGAATTAGGTTATAGGTGACAGTGAGAAAGGGCTAAATTGACTAAAAAATAAAAAATTTTGAAGAGAAACTATGTTAAAAATGACAATTTTCTACTTAGCTTTGAGAGAGATAGCTAACACGTCTGACTAGGAACGTGGAAAATGAGATCTGGAGTAACTAGGAGAGAGGCATTATGGGTAGATCTTAGCTGAGAGTTTTTGGCTGGCATGAGCTTGGAAATGGCCGTATAGGTTTTAAGGATGGAGCCGCAGTCCTAATAGTAATTAATGAACAAAGATTTACAACATCAGATGTGAAGCTTTCTTACTTAGCTCACGACATCATGCATTCTATGCATGCAGATCAGATTACATTACATCTAATGTGTATATGCAAGCCTAATTGTGAATGTCAAGTCTCTGATTAATTAATATAGCATAGTAGGCTTGCATAGTAGGCTTATTTTACAAGAATTATGAGCAACACTGTCTGCAAACATATTCATGGTTTCCTTTTATAATAGTGACTGTTTTGTGATCAAGTATATACAGAAATGTTATTTTTTCTTGTAAACAGCTAATTATATACTGTTTTTTTTTATAAATAGATGTTTATAAATAACTTTCCTATGCAGTTAGCAAGTGTTTAATATAGGCTTATACATTTACAGGAAATGCTTATGACTAATGGTAATGACTGTAAGGATACTCGAACACCATACTAAATCCTAACAAATATATGTATGAATAATTTTGATTGAACTATAATTACTTTGCATTTAATATGTTGATTTCCTTATTGCATTCTAGATATTATTTGTATATCAGATATCATGTTTTCAATTATTATAAAGTCATGTCTTTTACTATATTAGCACTTTATGACAGAGAAAGAGCTCAGTAATATCTATGACTTGTGATAACACAAGAAACAAGTTATGAGTTTCAGTATTACCCTATTACTATGGTAGATATTTACAGCTATCTCTATCTTAATTTTGTCTTTAAGTCATTCACTTTTAAGACCTGTTACCGGTGAAGCACAGAGCCAACTCGGTTCCATAACTGACGGAGATGTAGGAATCGAGTGACTCCATTTTTCCTTATGTTTTTTGGTTTTTGGAGGTGGTGAGACCTCCAACCCAGATAGAGCCTCTGAAATAGATGTCTTGATTAAACCTTTTAAAATAAGCTTATTTTTATGTTCTGCTAGTGTACAATTACTAAAACTAGCACACATGTCACAGTCAGCTTTAATTTGATCCAAGCCCAAACAGTAGACACAACGAGCATGTGTATGTGAGTTAGGCATCTTACGTCCACACTTGTCACACTGTTTAAACCCCAACTTAGCTTTGTCTGAAATACTAAGGCAACAAGGCTATCTTATAGAAAAAACATAATAAGGGAGAGAAAAAGGGGAAAGAATACTAACAATGGTATTTACAAAATACCACAAGTGGTAAGGAAGGGCCTGTCAAATGTAGGTGAAAGGGACAGTACCAGTACTGGTAGAAATTTTATTACCAAGGTAAAGGATAGGGAACAGAATTAGGTTATAGGTGACAGTGAGAAAGGGCTAAATTGACTAAAAAATAAAAAATTTTGATGAGAAACTATGTTAAAAATGACAATTTTCTACTTAGCTTTGAGAGAGATAGCTAACACGTCTGACTAGGAACGTGGAAAATGAGATCTGGAGTAACTAGGAGAGAGGCATTATGGGTAGATCTTAGCTGAGAGTTTTGGCTGGCATGAGCTTGGAAATGGCCGATAGGTTTTAAGGATGGAGCCACAGTCCTAATACTAATTAATGAACAAAGATTTACAACATCAGATGTGAAGCTTTCTTACTTAGCTCACGACATCATGCATTCTATGCATGCAGATCAGATTACATTACATCTAATGTGTATATGCAAGCCTAATTGTGAATGTCAAGTCTCTGATCAATTAATATAGCATAGTAGGCTTGCATAGTAGGCTTCTTTTACAAGAATTATGAGCAACACTGTCTGCAAACATATTCATGGTTTCCTTTTATAATAGTGACTGTTTTGTGATCAAGTATATACAGAAATGTTATTTTTTCTTGTAAACAGCTAATTATATACTGTTTTTTTTTATAAATAGATGTTTATAAATAACTTTCCTATGCAGTTAGCAAGTGTTTAATATAGGCTTATACATTTACAGGAAATGCTTATGACTAATGGTAATGACTGTAAGGATACTCGAACACCATACTAAATCCTAACAAATATATGTATGAATAATTTTGATTGAACTATAATTACTTTGCATTTAATATGTTGATTTCCTTATTGCATTCTAGATATTATTTGTATATCAGATATCATGTTTTCAATTATTATAAAGTCATGTCTTTTACTATATTAGCACTTTATGACAGAGAAAGAGCTCAGTAATATCTATGACTTGTGATAACACAAGAAACAAGTTATGAGTTTCAGTATTACCCTATTACTATGGTAGATATTTACAGCTATCTCTATCTTAATTTTGTCTTTAAGTCATTCACTTTTAAGACCTGTTACCGGTGAAGCACAGAGCCAACTCGGTTCCATAACTGACGGAGATGTAGGAATCGAGTGACTCCATTTTCCTTATGTTTTTTGGTTTTTGGAGGTGGTGAGACCTCCAACCCAGATAGAGCCTCTGAAATAGATGTCTTGATTAAACCTTTTAAAATAAGCTTATTTTTATGTTCTGCTAGTGTACAATTACTAAAACTAGCACACATGTCACAGTCAGCTTTAATTTGATCCAAGCCCAAACAGTAGACACAACGAGCATGTGTATGTGAGTTAGGCATCTTACGTCCACATTTGTCACACTGTTTAAACCCCAACTTAGCTTTGTCTGAAATACTAAGGCAACAAGGCTATCTTATAGAAAAAACATAATAAGGGAGAGAAAAAGGGGAAAGAATACTAACAATGGTATTTACAAAATACCACAAGTGGTAAGGAAGGGCCTGTCAAATGTAGGTGAAAGGGACAGTACCAGTACTGGTAGAAATTTTATTACCAAGGTAAAGGATAGGGAACAGAATTAGGTTATAGGTGACAGTGAGAAAGGGCTAAATTGACTAAAAAATAAAAAATTTTGATGAGAAACTACGTTAAAAATGACAATTTTCTACTTAGCTTTGAGAGAGATAGCTAACACGTCTGACTAGGAACGTGGAAAATGAGATCTGGAGTAACTAGGAGAGAGGCATTATGGGTAGATCTTAGCTGAGAGTTTTTGGCTGGCATGAGCTTGGAAATGGCCGTATAGGTTTTAAGGATGGAGCCACAGTCCTAATACTAATTAATGAACAAAGATTTACAACATCAGATGTGAAGCTTTCTTACTTAGCTCACGACATCATGCATTCTATGCATGCAGATCAGATTACATTACATCTAATGTGTATATGCAAGCCTAATTGTGAATGTCAAGTCTCTGATCAATTAATATAGCATAGTAGGCTTGCATAGTAGGCTTCTTTTACAAGAATTATGAGCAACACTGTCTGCAAACATATTCATGGTTTCCTTTTATAATAGTGACTGTTTTGTGATCAAGTATATACAGAAATTTTATTTTTTCTTGTAAACAGCTAATTATATACTGTTTTTTTTATAAATAGATGTTTATAAATAACTTTCCTATGCAGTTAGCAAGTGTTTAATATAGGCTTATACATTTACAGGAAATGCTTATGACTAATGGTAATGACTGTAAGGATACTCGAACACCATACTAAATCCTAACAAATATATGTATGAATAATTTTGATTGAACTATAATTACTTTGCATTTAATATGTTGATTTCCTTATTGCATTCTAGATATTATTTGTATATCAGATATCATGTTTTCAATTATTATAAAGTCATGTCTTTTACTATATTAGCACTTTATGACTGGGAAAGAGCTCAGTAATATCTATGACTTGTGATAACACAAGAAACAAGTTATGAGTTTCAGTATTACCCTATTACTATGGTAGATATTTACAGCTATCTCTATCTTAATTTTGTCTTTAAGTCATTCACTTTTAAGACCTGTTACCGGTGAAGCACAGAGCCAACTCGGTTCCATAACTGACGGAGATGTAGGAATCGAGTGACTCCATTTTTCCTTATGTTTTTTGGTTTTTGGAGGTGGTGAGACCTCCAACCCAGATAGAGCCTCTGAAATAGATGTCTTGATTAAACCTTTTAAAATAAGCTTATTTTTATGTTCTGCTAGTGTACAATTACTAAAACTAGCACACATGTCACAGTCAGCTTTAATTTGATCCAAGCCCAAACAGTAGACACAACGAGCATGTGTATGTGAGTTAGGCATCTTACGTCCACACTTGTCACACTGTTTAAACCCCAACTTAGCTTTGTCTGAAATACTAAGGCAACAAGGCTATCTTATAGAAAAAACATAATAAGGGAGAGAAAAAGGGGAAAGAATACTAACGATGGTATTTACAAAATACCACAAGTGGTAAGGAAGGGCCTGTCAAATGTAGATGAAAGGGACAGTACCAGTACTGGTAGAAATTTTATTACCAAGGTAAAGGATAGGGAACAGAATTAGGTTATAGGTGACAGTGAGAAAGGGCTAAATTGACTAAAAAATAAAAAAATTTGATGAGAAACTATGTTAAAAATGACAATTTTCTACTTAGCTTTGAGAGAGATAGCTAACACGTCTGACTAGGAACGTGGAAAATGAGATCTGGAGTAACTAGGAGAGAGGCATTATGGGTAGATCTTAGCTGAGAGTTTTTGGCTGGCATGAGCTTGGAAATGGCCGTATAGGTTTTAAGGATGGAGCCACAGTCCTAATACTAATTAATGAACAAAGATTTACAACATCAGATGTGAAGCTTTCTTACTTAGCTCACGACATCATGCATTCTATGCATGCAGATCAGATTACATTACATCTAATGTGTATATGCAAGCCTAATTGTGAATGTCAAGTCTCTGATTAATTAATATAGCATAGTAGGCTTGCATAGTAGGCTTATTTTACAAGAATTATGAGCAACACTGTCTGCAAACATATTCATGGTTTCCTTTTATAATAGTGACTGTTTTGTGATCAAGTATATACAGAAATGTTATTTTTTCTTGTAAACAGCTAATTATATACTGTTTTTTTTTATAAATAGATGTTTATAAATAACTTTCCTATGCAGTTAGCAAAAGTTTAATATAGGCTTATACATTTACAGGAAATGCTTATGACTAATGGTAATGACTGTAAGGATACTCGAACACCATACTAAATCCTAACAAATATATGTATGAATAATTTTGATTGAACTATAATTACTTTGCATTTAATATGTTGATTTCCTTATTGCATTCTAGATATTATTTGTATATCAGATATCATGTTTTCAATTATTATAAAGTCATGTCTTTTACTATATTAGCACTTTATGACAGGGAAAGAGCTCAGTAATATCTATGACTTGTGATAACACAAGAAACAAGTTATGAGTTTCAGTATTACCCTATTACTATGGTAGATATTTACAGCTATCTCTATCTTAATTTTGTCTTTAAGTCATTCACTTTTAAGACCTGTTACCGGTGAAGCACAGAGCCAACTCGGTTCCATAACTGACGGAGATGTAGGAATCGAGTGACTCCATTTTTCCTTATGTTTTTTGGGTTTTTGGAGGTGGTGAGACCTCCAACCCAGATAGAGCCTCTGAAATAGATGTCTTGATTAAACCTTTTAAAATAAGCTTATTTTTATGTTCTGCTAGTGTACAATTACTAAAACTAGCACACATGTCAAAGTCAGCTTTAATTTGATCCAAGCCCAAACAGTAGACACAACGAGCATGTGTATGTGAGTTAGGCATCTTACGTCCACACTTGTCACACTGTTTAAACCCCAACTTAGCTTTGTCAGAAATACTAAGGCAACAAGGCTATCTTATAGAAAAAACATAATA
Organism: Protopterus annectens; assembly: GCF_019279795.1. Taxonomy (NCBI): domain Eukaryota; kingdom Metazoa; phylum Chordata; order Ceratodontiformes; family Protopteridae; genus Protopterus; species Protopterus annectens. The sequence goes on from NC_056737.1 coordinate 550,657,106, forward strand.
AGGGAGAGAAAAAGGGGAAAGAATACTAACGATGGTATTTACAAAATACCACAAGTGGTAAGGAAGGGCCTGTCAAATGTAGGTGAAAGGGACAGTACCAGTACTGGTAGAAATTTTATTACCAAGGTAAAGGATAGGGAACAGAATTAGGTTATAGGTGACAGTGAGAAAGGGCTAAATTGACTAAAAAATAAAAAATTTTGATGAGAAACTATGTTAAAAATGACAATTTTCTACTTAGCTTTGAGAGAGATAGCTAACACGTCTGACTAGGAACGTGGAAAATGAGATCTGGAGTAACTAGGAGAGAGGCATTATGGGCAGATCTTAGCTGAGAGTTTTTGGCTGGCATGAGCTTGGAAATGGCCGTATAGGTTTTAAGGATGGAGCCACAGTCCTAATACTAATTAATGAACAAAGATTTACAACATCAGATGTGAAGCTTTCTTACTTAGCTCACGACATCATGCATTCTATGCATGCAGATCAGATTACATTACATCTAATGTGTATATGCAAGCCTAATTGTGAATGTCAAGTCTCTGATCAATTAATATAGCATAGTAGGCTTGCATAGTAGGCTTCTTTTACAAGAATTATGAGCAACACTGTCTGCAAACATATTCATGGTTTCCTTTTATAATAGTGACTGTTTTGTGATCAAGTATATACAGAAATGTTATTTTTCTTGTAAACAGCTAATTATATACTGTTTTTTTTATAAATAGATGTTTATAAATAACTTTCCTATGCAGTTAGCAAGTGTTTAATATAGGCTTATACATTTACAGGAAATGCTTATGACTAATGGTAATGACTGTAAGGATACTCGAACACCATACTAAATCCTAACAAATATATGTATGAATAATTTTGATTGAACTATAATTACTTTGCATTTAATATGTTGATTTCCTTATTGCATTCTAGATATTATTTGTATATCAGATATCATGTTTTCAATTATTATAAAGTCATGTCTTTTACTATATTAGCACTTTATGACTGGGAAAGAGCTCAGTAATATCTATGACTTGTGATAACACAAGAAACAAGTTATGAGTTTCAGTATTACCCTATTACTATGGTAGATATTTACAGCTATCTCTATCTTAATTTTGTCTTTAAGTCATTCACTTTTAAGACCTGTTATCCATATTAAGTTTTATATAAATAATGGTTTTACTAATTTTTGTCATTTTAACTGAGGCCAGTTAATTATTATTGATTTTAGTCAGTTATTTAAACATCTGCTATTCCAGAAGTTTAGGAGTTAATTAAGGACAAATATGTCTTATAGAATATTTCTAAAAATCTATGTTAACATCTTTTGGGAATGATACACACTCACTATGTGATAACAACCAATTCTCATGAAGTTTTTATTCAGTGGGAGTTTGTCATGATAAAATTTATTCAAGGGGCAAGTAAATACAAATGCTAAATGATTCTTTGATTTGTTCTGCCATTTTGAAGTTTGTATTAGAACTAGTACAGATGACATGCTTCGGTATTCTGGGTAATCATTTAGAATGTTAATAAAGCTAATGCTTCCTTAGTCTATTAAGCACTAAATTCAGATTATATATATCCTAACATGTCTCTTGCTTCCTTAGTGAATAATTACTGTATAAATGTTTAATGTTTCTAATACTAAAGTATGTAACTCATCTCTAAACCCTAACTGGAACTAATATCTGATTAGTTGTTTATCACTACTATTTTTCTTAATTTATATTATATTCTCCATTTTTTTACTTTGTTTTCATTGGCTTGAACCAACAAAGGTTGATGGTTGGGACAGGTAGTCTAGCAGATTTAGTTTTGTTTGCTAGACTAGGAATATATCTCATTCCCTGTATAGGGTGTATTAAAGTTTATATCAGAGTGAAATATGCTAACCTTTTGTTATTTAATTGTTTTTCTAGTTTTTAAATGCCTGACACTTTTATCTTTCAAGGGGAAAGTTATTTGGATTGAGATAAATAGAAATATAACAACTGATATTCTATTGCCTATTTAGGAATAATATTATGTATGTAGGATTTTATTAATACAAGTTGCTTTATTATTTGTTATCTTTAAAGAATTCTGATATGGATTTAACTTTGATATCCTTAAATACTAATGGCTTAAACAACACATATAAGAGAGCCAACCTACTAAGGTATCTTAAACTAAACAAGGCTCAAGTAGTTTTTCTCCAAGAGACACACTTTAAAATAAATGACACATGTATGTGGGACCCTAAGGAATACACAATACTTGTGCAATCTTCTTATAAAAATAAGACCAGAAGAGTAACAATTCTATGAAAAAAGACTTTCTTAAATCCCCAAATAATTTACAAACATGTAGATAATGATGGACTCATGGCCTTAGTTATACTTAAATTTAATAATAGAATTTGGACCTTGGTTCATTTATACTGTTTCCTGGGTATGGGTGTTGGACTAGCTAAGAAACACTTAGACTTTATTACACTTACTTCTAAAGGTAATATTTTACTAGAAGGTGATTTCAGTTGTATCACAGATATTACAGAAACTACCAATAGGAAATCTCCTAGACTATTGTCCTCAGCCAAACAGATAAAAAAAATAGACAGAAATGCTTAAATTAAAAGATACCTTTAATACTTTGGGACCAAATTATTTACTATTCTCACACCAGGACTATAGACATGGTACCCAAACTAGAATAGATAAAATTTATATCTCACAAGATTTTTATTCTAAAATCTTGAATTTTTCAATACAATCGTGTCCCTTTTCAGATCATAATTTCCTGTTATTAACAATACACTTGAAATTCAATCAGTTGGTTATTACTTCAAGGATTCCTTCATATATCACAAAAAATAAAGACTTTAAATCTTGAATAACTTCTGAATTTAAGCTTTTCTTAGATATTAATTATAAACCTGAAGCAAACACAATTATGGTTTGGGATTCTCTTAATCCTATCTATATGGTAAAACCATTAGCTGGTACAAAAATAAAATTAAAGAATGGGACTCAGAGTTACAGCAACTCCAAAATCAAATATTATCTCTTAAATCTAATAAAAACTTGATTGCTACAGATAATAAGAAGAAAATAGAAGAAGCAAATAAGAAATACAATGAAATATTATCCCATAAAACTAATTTAGCTATGGAAAAACTGAAATTAAATTCTTATGTTATCTCTCCTAAGCATCTTCATAACCTATCTATGAAAGTTAAGATACAATCAAAAATTAATAACATTGATAGTATCTTTCATAAAGGGAAAAGGAAAATATCTCAGACACAAAGGACATTCTTAATTATCATTATGCAGAACACCATAAAGATAAAATAAGTACAAATAAATGTGAGAAGTTAGAGAATATAGTTCCCCAACATAACAAGAATTCCTGAGGAACTTAAGTTAGATCTACAAAAACCTATTTCTCAAAAGGAAATAATAGATGGGATTGAAGGAATTAAGTCTAATAAAGCACCTGGAATAGATGGCTTAATTATAGAAATGTATAGATTGTTCCCTTCTTCTATAATCTCTCTCCTACATAAAACCTTTCTTGAAGTTCAAACATTAGCAAATATTCCTCCTTCTTGGAGATATTCTTTAATTTCTCCTATATTAAAAGAGAATAAGGACCCTACTCATTGCAACTCATATAGAGCAATTTCTTTGTTGAATTAAACTATTTATGTCATTTATGGTCAATTGATTGAAAATACCCATATCTAAAATAATTAATGAAGACCAACTGGTTTCATGCATAAATGGGATACACAGGATAATATTAAAAGAGTATTAACTTTGATAGATTACCTCAATAGAGGAAACCATGAAGTATTGCCAATAGATCTAGATATTCAAAAGGCCTTTGACTCCTTAAATTGGGGTTATTTATTTAAAATCTTATAGTTATTTGATTTCCCCCCTTTTTTAACAATGATAAAGAAAATCTATGAAAACAATCTAGCACATGTCAAATTAGGTCCCTTTACTTCCAAAGCAATTTAAATCACTAGAGGTACTAGACAAGGATGTCACATGTCCCCCTATCAGATTTGCTCTGGCCATAGAAATACTTGCCATTTTAATACGTAATAACCCAAAGATAAGAGGTATAAATATATATATGACCAATATATTTCTAAAATAATGATGCTTGCTGATGATGTCTTACTTACCTTACCCAACTCTAAGGAAGTGTTAGGTGAAGTGGATATAGTAACAACAAATTTCCAAAAAAATCTCAGGACTCTCCTTCAACAAATCTAAATCAAAATATTTATTATTAAATAAAAAAAAAGAACATACAGGTTTCAGTTAATCATATTACTGGAAACCAAGTTTCAACTCTAGACTATTTAGGAATAGTCCTAGGCAAGAATATAGAGGAAACCTTACAGCTTAACTATGCTAAAGCCATAGACTTAATCAAGATGTTAATAAGCAAATGGAATAATTTCTTTATAACATTTGATGCTAGGTTATAACTGATAAAATTGGTTTTGTTACCTAAAATATTATATATGGCGCAAGCCTATATACTTCCACCTGGAAAGAAAATCCTTAAAGAAATCACTTCAACTCTGATGAAATTCCTATGGTACCCCAAAAGAAATAGAGTGGCATATTCTCATCATATCAGAAAATGGGAATGGGGGGGATTAAAATTCCCAGAGATTGAAACTTATATAAAGGCATCTATAATTAAAATAGTGATGAATTGGATAAATCCTAGATACTCTTCCAATTAGAAACAGTTACACTCCATTATACTAATGAATGAAAATTATTTTTCAAAGAATGCTTTGGTAACTGACAAAGATAACAAGATATGGCACTATTTAAGTTTAAATTTACAGTATAGTATAAGAAAATTAACTAATCTAACACTAATAATATTTTTGATGTGTTTAGAGAATTCATTAACACAAATTTAGATATAAAACTGTGGCATAGATTTTTAATACCATTTAGTATTACAAGGGATTTCCCTGATAAAACATAGAGATTTTTGGTTTATGGGGAAAATAATAACCTATTTTGTTGGTTGCAATGTATTGAAAACCAACAAGCTTTGAACACATAAAGTACATTGTCAATATATGGCCTATCCCATAAAGATTGGTTGGTTCTTCAGAGTGTCACAGCCTACACTAAGGATCTGTGTAGAATAATACATAAGAACCAAGTCCAAGGCAAGCACGTTGGTAAAGTGCAGAGTGGTAAAAGTCCAGAAACAAAAAATAGCAAACCAATCTTCCACAAACGCAAATAATTTAATTTTGAACAAAGCTTTCAGACGAAACAGTCCATCAGTGTTTTCAAAACAGCCAATTCTCACTTTCATTAAATACACATTTCAAAATGATCATCTGACACAGCCATCCTATTATCATAAAATATGTAATTAAACATTTAAATGAGCTCTACTATTCCTATTCATAGGCAAATAGTCAGATCACAATCACTAATATAAAATACTTCATAAGAAAAATATATACTATCTACTAATAAAATTAAAAAACACATATTTATATATATATATATATATATATATATATATATATATATATATATATATATATATATATAAAACATATTTGTATATAAAAAGTTGTATACAAAGATGTGCATCATCATGTAATTTTTTGTTGTTTCTTTTTCAACACTGGTTTTAATGTGACTTGTTTATTTAAGCCTGGATGGGCATCTGCCTGCATACATATCATCCACTCAATTTCCTTCATATCCAATGCATTAATAGTATCTCCTCTTCTAATACTAGGTCTTATATATGCAATAACCCTAAACACAAATTGATGTGACGTACCCTGATCTTGTATGTGTTTCGCTGAAGAATTAGTTTCAATTTTTCTAATTATATCGGATTTGTGCTCTACAATTCTTTCACATAGTCTATTAGATGATTTACCTATGTAGAATGCTGGACATATATTACAAGTTGCCATGTAGACCACCAAAGTTGTGTTGCATGTGGCCATACAATTAAACACATACTTCCTATTGTTAACAGGGTGCACAAATTAATTTGATTGACATATATTTACACAACAAGAACAGTTATGACATGGGACAGTTCCTTTTGTCCTAAGTTCCAAACTTCTATGTCTATTCAAAGGAAAATCTTTGTAACATAAATGCTGTTTCAAGTTGTTGCATTTTTTATAGCTAAATAGGGGTACATTGGATAGCCATTTTTCATGACCCAGGATAGATTTAAGCATATCCCAATTTTCTTTAATTATACCTTCAATATTTTCAGTAGCTCTGCTATATACCATTGTATACCTTAATGGTTGTATCTTGTTAGATACCTCATTACCATAAATATTAGGGATTTGTTCAGAAAAAAAGGTTTTGCTTGTTTTTCTCTAAGTGTCATAACGTCTTCCCTAATATTAAGTAATTCATTAGCATCATAGCCTCTCATTATGAAGCCATTGGTCATTTCATCCATTTGTTTAACACATGAGTCCATTCTTGTATTGAGTCTACGGGCTTTCATATATTGGCTCTTAGTAACTCCCTTAAAAACATGTTTAGCATGCATACTATTTTTATGGAGATATGTATTAGTATGTACATCCTTCTTATGAATACAGGTATCCAATCCATTTCCAGTTAACATGATGTGCACATCAAGAAAATCTATAAATTAATCTGATACACTCATTTGAAACTTCAGAAATTCAGTGGTCTGATTTAAGAACATAACAAAATTCTTCAAATCTTCATTATTACCTCCCCAAATCAGAAAAATATAATCAACAAAGCGCTTATAGAAAAGAACCTTGTCTGCATAAATACTATTTCCATAGACATTCACTTCTTCCCATTTACTTAAAGTCAAATTAGCGTAGGTGTTGGCAACAGCCATACCCATCGCCACGCCAGATATTTGATGGTAAATCAGTCCATTGAAGATAAAAATATTATTTTCTAGGACCAATTCTAGAAGCTCACAGAGTGTGGCTACTTATCTTATTGTATATTTCCCACATTCCATCAAAATTTCTCTCACCTGGTCAACACCATAGCCATTAGGAATCACGGTGAATAAAGATTTCACATCTATTGTGACCAATAAAATATCTTTCATTAAATTTTTATCAAGTATCATCAATGCAAGATAAAACAAACATTTTATTTTCAGTTAAACTATCTTCTTACTCATAATTCTGGAGAATTTGTCATTGGAAATTTCTACACAGATCCTTTTTGACACCTGAAAAACTCTCAAATATAAACCCTTCAAACAGCAAGTTATTTTGGAGATGTCATCTGCCCACTAATACTGACTGGTCTCATATTTTTTATGACTGTACTAATATTAAACCATATTGGAATGAGATTAACAAATTTCTTCAAGCTCTCTATACTGATATATTTGTTTTGACAAAGTCTTTAATTTTATTGAATGTTGTTAATAGTAATAATATGAAGAAAGATGACCTGTATTTGTTGTGGACAATGTTAGCAATAGCCAAAAAAATGTATAACTAGAAGATGGAACTCTAATGTAGCACCCACAATGGAGGAATTTCTATCATCACTGAAAAAATGCATACTAATGGAGAAAAGAACTAAAGGGTTAAAAACTTTTCCTAAGCCGTTGGTTAATAGTCCGTGGAGGAAAGTTTTGAACTTGATTGATACCCCTACTGATGGAACCAAACTCTTCCTATCATAGTTTATATATTAACTTATTATTTAACTACAAATGTTTTTATCTGAATCCTTTTTGTTAGGCTGAATGTAAATACTGTAAATAGTTATTGGATGTTATGAATGTATTAAATTATTGTGTTATTTCATCAAAATAAAAATCATTTGAGTAAAAAAAAATATCTCAGAAGATTACCTTGCTTATTTTGTCAAATAGTTACAGATGCTGTATTTTATGTTTATACATTCAGTAGCTGGAGAAGGTATTTATTTTAAACATTTTCCAATTTTCTTCATGATCATGGAGTTTTTTAAGTATTCATAGCAATCAACAGTGTGGGGTAAAGTCCCAGTCTTTTACGGATGTATGGAGATGTTATTTCATTGGGCTGAGATAGCCAATATGCATGTAGGTTGATATTTTAGTTGTGATTATTTGAGAAAAATGCAGTAACCCCCATTTCTTTCTTTATGAATTTCTGAACCTTTTTAAAGTCAGACTGGATTACAATAGGAGATACCCTTGAAATGTTTTCAGTTTGGTATTAATTTAATACTTATAAGCACCGGGATCACAAAAGCATATGAAAATGTGTCTGAAATTTTACAAAATATGCAGAAAAGCTGTTTCTAAGTAGATATCTGCAGATCAAATAGTTTAGCCCTGCCAGCAGTAATCAATTCTTTAGTATCCAGCACCCCCCCAAAAAAAAAAAAATCAAGTAGCCATAAGTAGGCAAACCCAGGCTAGGAATTTCAAAAACATATTAGAAACTCTTATAGGACAGTTGCTGGTCTTCTGAAGAACTTTAAATTAGTCTAAGACATGTCTACAGAAATGTAAAACAAAGCTATGAGGAATAGCAAATAAGGCACTGCTAACATTACCACAACAATCCAGGAAAATGACACTAGCAATAAGATATCTACTACATCACCAAATGTTACACATTATGTTGTAACTTTTACTGCTCAAGCAAAAATAAAATACGTGAAGCCTTTAAATAAACTGTGTGATGCTTCAACCAAATGAAAAATAGAGTATTTGGTGCAGAAAGCAAGCTCATACACCCCCATATGTGGAACATCATCCCCAATCCTGCAATTAAATACAATGGATTCAAAGTTGTATGCTGTGAAAAAAAAAAGAATAATTCCACCGATAGTGAATAACTTTTAGTTTAGACATACATATCACAGTTTCAGAGCCTCAGTGTCCAAACACTGAGATTGAAATCAGTGTGTTAAAATTAACACCTTGATTTTTTCTATCTAGTACGGCTTATTATTAGGTTAGCTAGTTGTCAGACAAAGTGCAATATTTTTTTCCATTAACTGCTCCAACATCAGACCTATAGTTTGGCATTCTAGGGAAAGAACATACAAACTTTGCAGCTGTTACAAAGCACACGTTTGCACTATGATTTACAGGTGGTTTGAGGTGTCATGGGAATCCATGGGTTATCTAATAAGATATTCAGTAAAATGGGCGAGATGGATGCTCATAGCAAAGTTAAAATATATACGTATGCACTACATAGATAAATAACTGGAAATCAAACTGTACTTATCTGGTCGATTGCTTGGTTTTAAATGTTTCATTATAATCAAAAGGGGTGAGAACTGCATACACTATATGTAGCAAAGTTAGGTAAGCTGATTGCAGTATTGCACAAATGTAATGTTTCTGAAAACAAGTAATGTCTCTAGTGCACTGAGTGATCTTAATCTTTCTGGAATGCCCTTCCAAGCAGTAATTCTACAAAACAAAGAAAATGAATCAAAGCAGGCTTTGTTGTGTTTTATCTGACAAAGTCTCATATATGTCAATAGTGGCTTTGAGCAGAAAAGATGAACGTGTGCTTGACGTCAAAGTGTTGTGCCAGAAACAACTGTATGAATGTGTCATATTATGAAGGGTTATAGTAAACCTGAGAAATAGCAGCAGTTGGGGAATTATGCAAGACACTGTGGAATGACATTAGTAAGTCACCTGGAATGAATAAAAGTGAACATTTTTTAAACTATGATTACTTGGGACAGGCAAGGAACTGGGAAAAATCTGTTGATTAATTTGCTGATTGGCAGTTTTTAACTTTTTTTCATTAAGACTAATAACTGCCGTCTGTATATATCAAAGGTGGCTGAGCAGAGTACTATAATGTAATAGTGAAATGCTTGGGAAAATAGTATCTTCTTTCCTGTGAAATGAATGACTGACCTCTATCTTTTTGCTGGCAATTCCCAACAATAATGCTGCAAGCAAGGCTGAAAATGAACTGAAACTGGATTTACCAGGTTTAATCTGCTAATGTGTTACATATGTCAGTCAGTGGTGGCTAGTGCAGAAACACATTAGCATGTGCTTGATTGGCAGAATGTTGTTAGGATGACCTGAACTTCAAGAGTATGTTTCATAGTTTATCATATTATGACCTTGGTCAAAAATGAAATAGACACACTATCATGTACATGCACATTTTCATTTTGTTGTATTTTTACAAAATTAAATTGTAATGGAATTGTTCTTCATTTTTAATTTCTATAACAAAGGAACAAAATGCACCACACATGCCTACAATTTATATAGTGTTTTCACATACTATTTTAAAATCATTTCCCTGCAGTATTTTGTAAAATGAATTGAAGCCACATCCCCTTCTTTAGCCATCCATAGGCATTTTTTTTATAAATTATATGCAGAATTATTGTTTCTCCATTCATTACGCACTCGGTTGTGAATTTTGACTCAGATGTTTAAGATTCAATTGTCACACTCTTTGAAAGTGAGGCAAACAATAATGCATTTGTATTGGGTGACCAATAAACCTTGTTGAGAAAGTCTTACTGTAAAATTCAAGAAGTACTTTACTTATATTGCCATGAAGACACATTTAAATATTTAAATATTTAAAAAAGTGCCTGATATAGCCTTCAAATTCAGATTCTGCTCATTACAGAAAAGCACAGACTATGCAGCTCTTTGCATCTGTGCTAACTGACATCATGGCTACATGTGCATGAAGCTTTTTTGGCAATGTAAGCACTGTGCAGATATTATTTTAAATTTTACATCTATTTTATTACATGTTTATCTTGTTAAAGATTACGCATTACATTCCTTAATAAATGGTCTGGCTATTGAAAATTAATAAAAATAAATTACTTTTCAAGGTGTGTGTGTTGCATCTGAAAACGCTCAAAATACTCTGATATATATATTGCTGTAAGAGCATATCTGATTGCTTCTGTCATTTTAACTGCCATGACAGTAGAACCATTGTTAGAAGTGTTGCCTGAATATTCTGGATGCAGCACTTCCATTACCATTGTAAATAAAAGCACACAGAAGGGTTGCTGAAGGATATACAAGATGTATAAACCTATAAAATACTGCTAGAGGATATAAAGACATTTCAAAGCATAGCTCTTGATATGTAGGGGAAAAATAACTTAAGATAGACTTCAAAAGTAGTTGCCTGCAAACTCTCAACATGTTCTCATTGCAAGAGGCATTTATATATTACATTTCTTAGGAGATCAAATACAATATTTAAAAGTAAAGTATGTATTGTAGATATAAATTGCTTAGGAAGAGTGTATACACTGATGTATTATGTGCGTTTGGGGGGAAGAGTCAAAGATTGAAGAACATAGTGTTATTGTCTCAGCACTTATATTGTTTCCTTTTATTTGTGTACACATAGCTTTGTTGTGATGACAATTTGATTAATATGAAAGGAGATTATTAGACTATAGTGATATGTATGCCACATAGAATGAGACATTTACTTTTGAATAATTTCAGAATAATAAGCAATCTTTATGTTGTATGTGGAAACTAATGTGGAAAAACATATATCATAGGGCTCTTCTGATAGGCCAATTCTTTAAGAAGACACATCTGATTGGGACATCATTAATAACCAATATAGAGCTCTGGAATAAATTCTCTACCAGTCGCCTACATACATATAACTAATGGTCATTGGTTAAATGAAATTTAATGCCAGTACACATTATTATCACATGAAATGAGAATATGCAATTATGAAATGCTAACTAATGAGAGATGCATAATAAACAAAGGTTTAATACCTAGAGAATTTCAGCATAAGAATTCATAAGTTTTAAGAAGATGTGGCTCTGTACGATGATATGCATTCTACATGTTTTTAAGAGTAATGTGAATATCAACAGATCATTCTGAGCACTATATGCATATTTAACATCTATTCAACCAATAGTGCTTTTGTGTAAGGTCATTATTAATTGGATGATAGGTTTCAGGCATTTGTTTTGATAAGGAAGAAAAGTGTAGACTTTATGTGATTGGTAGGTTTTTGAGGACGTATTTAATAATTATGCATTGTTAATTTTAAATTAATTGGATGGTTCCATTGACTGCATTAAGTATTTAAACTTGAGCTGTTTATGTGTGATTTTTGATGGTCTGAAAAAGCAACCCAGAGTTGCAAAAGCGCTTACCAGATAATACATTTTTTTAGTTTTAACCTGGCCATGTGCTGGCTCGTAAGTATTTCTTTCATAATTATAGAGACTTTAAAGTGTAGTTGCCTGCAAACTCTCAACATGTTCTCTTCACAAGAGGCATTTATTTATTAAATTTTTAGGAGAACAAATACAATCTTTACATTATTTTTTTTTAACATGTCTATTAACTAAGCAGGGATGCAAAGTCAGCAAGTGCACAGAATGAAAAACACCCTGTAAGATCCAGAAAGAAGTTCAACATGGACAATAATTGGTTACTGCAGATAGGACAGTTACAACGGTGGTGAAAAATGCAATTCAGAGACGGCTATGGCCACAATGAGCAAGACCTTCTTTAACAGCTTATTTGAATGCCTTCAAATCACACGCATGTGCGCGCGCGCACACACACACACACACACACACACACACACACACACACACACACACACACACACCCACACTCACACACACACACTAGCACTGTCAGACCTAATGGAGGTAAGTGTTCCATACAACTCATTGGCAAAGGCATCCCCTCTATACTCATAATAACAACAACAAATAAACCCCTCCCCCACAATTTAGAGGTCATGGACATACATCCATTCACAAACACAAAGACATGCTTCATCGTACATTAATTAGTATTTGCTTACAGGGATTATCCATCCAGGCATAAGTTACCCCTTTAAAGCAAAGGCCCAGGGAGAAAAAATAAAAAGATAAATACATGTACAAATGTACATAAATAAGATAAGAAGAATAACAATGACTTTAAACCTTTTAAGAGAATACATGCAAATAGAGCTTGTAGTAAAACAGCCAGGATTTTACAAAAGACAACAGAACAAGTCAACAGATAAAAATGTTGCAAGTCGCGAATAAAATTTAGTATACTAGTACAACAATGGTTCAAAACAATGACACTAGAAAGAAAGAAAAGAGAAAGTTTTTTTTTGGGGGGGTAGGAGTACTGAAGGAACATGTTGGTGGAAGTGACATTTATACAGCAGTGTCCCTGGTGAACAAGGTAAGAAGACAAGTCTGAGAGTTAACACCAGGGAAATAGGTAGAGGTACAAGCACAGACAGTGGTTGGATCATGCATTTGATGTGATAGACTTTGAAATGGAGGATAGGTAGATAAGTGGAGTAAGAGGAAAGTTGGGGATGGTTGAGTAAGAGGATGTAGAATTACTGCCATGAATTGAATCTGTAAGGAGCAATTATATAGCTCATGGCAGTGTAGCGTGAGATACAGAAAGGATGTGATGTGATAAGGGATGAAGAAAGATGGCAAGAAAAAACTAAGGTAGTGAGCCAGGAGAAGTTGAAAGGGAATAGTGAGGTATAACAAAAATAAGGAGGGAGGAGAGGAGTAAGAAATGGTAAGGAGGGGTAAAAAGAAAGGAGGTGATTTAGGGATTAAGGATGACAGAGAAACAGGATGTAGATGGAATATAGCAGTACAGTTTCCTTAGATAAGGTGAGCTATATCATAGTTTAGAATACACTGTATGGATTTGGGGGGGGGTTAGAAAAAGCTGGGGATCTGATAGCTATGTTTCAGTAGAGGTAAAGGAATCATGGGTTAGTTGATGCAAATTGGCTATTCTTTAGCAATGAGTCATATACATATGGGATGATTTTTGCTTGCTTGCTGAGTGGTGGTCATTCACAAGTATCTTGAATAGGAAAGGGTTGAGAAAAAATCCCTGGGGGACTCAAAATGGTATGGAAAGGAAAGCTGAGATACTCTTTTGCCATTTAAGAGCCTGTTGCCTGCAGGACAGGTAGCTGTCAAACTGAGTGTGGGTGTATCTAGAGTTAGAACATTTTTTATAACAGTTGTGTGTGTCAAACAGTGACAAAATCTTTGTTGGGTCAAGGAAGACTGTGGAGACTAAGTTTCCCTTATTTTTTGTTTACTTATACAGGCTATGAAGTTAAGGAAGGTTGTAGTAGTGCTATGATAGGGTGGAAACCATGCTGTGTTGGAAACAAACAGATTATTGTCTGAAATGAAAGAGTAATTATGCATGGATACATTTCTCAATGACTTTTGAGAGTAGAAATAGAAGGGATATTGGTCTATAGCTGGTAAGATCTGTGGAAGTACCTCCCTTGTATAAGGGTATGATGTCAGTGGGAAATCCAGGTAGAATGTTTTATGGTAGAGTATTGATTTCTAGGTAGGTTGTGGGTAGCAGATTGATAGGTTTGGGAGAGACACTACAGAGTTGATGAAGTGTGTATTGAACTGGGAGGCAAACCTGTTTAAGCTTAGTGAAGGTCAGCAGAGGTGCAAGGATTGACTTGGCCAGCATTTAGTGGTTAGTTGACTGATTTGAAGTTTGAAACTGGTGTGATATGATTTCTTGTCAAATTTAATATTTTCCTCTGTGCTATCTCTGAAATATTTATATTTTTCTAGGTTAGACTCTGATTTTTTCACCAAGTTTCCAATGCTTCCATGGCATGCCATACTTGTACACATCCAGACTCTCCATTTTCTACTTATACCCCAAGTGCAAACATACAAGCACAAACAAACACAGGCACACACAGACATGCGGACACACACACACACACACACACACACACACACTCATGCAGCTTTATTCCTGGCCCTCCAGTGTACATACACATACACACACAAACACAGACAAGCGCACACTAACAGACCCCACCTCCATCTCTTTGCTGATCTAACACACTCTGTGGCTGTTTTCATACGAGTGAATAAGTAACTGCCAGCATTCACTTTTTTCTCCAACAGTGAAATGTTATGCTTATAAGAGATTTAGTGTAAATTATGTTATCACTGGAATTCCTGGGGTAGTCGTGGCTTATTAGGATTCGCTACTCTCCCAGTTTGCTACACTAACCTTGCAGCTCTGCAGTGAGATTGCACCCCACACAGATGCTCCTGTTAAGGGGGACCCTCAGCAGCAGGTGAGTCTAGGAATCAGAAGAGCTTACCATGAGGAGGGAATTGGCTGTGATAAGACTTTCCCCACATAGTAAGCTGTTCCAAATCCCAGCCAAGTATTATTACAAAACTAAAAGTAATCTAAAACAAGTCAATGATGCAAAACTACAGGTCAACAACCAAATTAAAATTCAAAAAATTATGTGCTATAAAACTTGTAAAAAATGAATCAAAATTCAATGTCATATGAAACAAATTGGTCTGTATTAATCTTTAAAAAAATGATAAGCATTAGATCTCCCAAAACCTACTCAGGTAGCAAGCTCCAAAGGAGCAGCCCATGGCCATTATATTAAAGACCCCAAATCTCAAACTGCACCTATGTAGCCCCCATTATCTCCCAGACCACAAAGATGAGTAGGTAAGCTAGCCAAGAAGGCAAGAACAAGTCCTTTAGGTAAGAGGGAATCATGCTGTCTAGAATGAAATATACTTAAGCAGAACCTTACAGATAACATGAGGCCATGACAGTGGCCAGTAAAGGCAGAACAAATCCAAATTTACTTTTCTTTTTTTAGCAATATCAAATGTAAAACATATGAATAGGAATTCATAAAGATTACCTTGTATACACCTCACAGTTTCATCGCTCTGTCTTATCGATCCAAAACAAATACTCTAATACTCTAAATAACAGCCCAGTTAGCACCAACCATTCTTACTTTCCTAATTACTTAACTTCACAGCCTTTAATATAACAGTGCATTTATAGTTGCTCTACTACTAACATATCTTATTATATTTCATAGTTAACCACATCTCCGCATTATAATATTTCAATAGCTTTGCTGCCTCTTCTTTTCATTATGTTAATTGCTAGAAATTGCAGGTGATATTAGAGCATATTTTGCAATATTATAACTCTTAACTCTTTACTATATGCAAGCCCGTGTCTATTTTTAATGAATGTTTAACTTAGTATATACCTATGCTAGCTATGTATGTGCTCTGTTTCTAAAAGATGTTCATGTAAGATATCGTTAAACTTTTCTCTCAGGTATGTACACTTACCTATGTTTCGTATTCCTTCTGATATCGTGTAACTGCATTTTATGTACATTTCAAAACTGGTGTTAAATGTGGAGCCCGGGCAGCCGCTGAAAAAGGGTTTTGTCCCAGTCAGACTTTCCTGGGAAACAAAGATAATTAAAATAAATATAAATAGTCAGGTTAGAGACTGAACTGACATGTTGTTCTTACACAAAAGCATGCAGCACCATTTTGAGCTGTCACTCTGGTCATGCTACATGCTAATGAGAGAGACTGAGGGACACAAATATGTTGGTCATTTGCTTTCTCCCTCGTAAACTGCCTCCAGGAAGACATCTACATGCTGATTACAAAATGCCATGTTCAGCCATCACAAAAGAAGTTAAGTACTGGGATGTTTAGTGATAAGGTAGGATGGGAGATGTGGCTAAGTGCATGTGATGGACTATATGTGGACATTTGTGTTGGAGGATGTCTGGCTGGGAAATAACATAAAGGGGGTAGTGTGAAGCAAGATATTAGTGTCTGTGTGAATGGATGAGTGTATGACAGTGATTGGGTGAGTAGGGGGCTGTGTGTGTGTGTGTGTGTGTGTGTGTGTGTGTGTGTGTGTGTGTGTGTGTGTGTGTGTGTGTGCTCATGTGCACACAGACATCAGTGCACATGTGTTTGATGTGTATGTGAATGTGGGTTGGGATGGCAGTCATATCTCCACACACCCCTTGAGTAAGGAGCATGATCTACAATATTAACACCAGCCACCATTCATAAGTGTAACATGGAACTCTAATCACCAAAAATTACCCTATAACACTCATCCCTTAATGGCACATAATCACTACTGGGATCCAGGGTGGGGCCTAAAGGCACATTACATAAAAGGTGTGGGAAGATGACTAGTTACCAAGAATTGTACCCACAAAACAAAAAATATGAAAAGGAGGGGAAACACATTGATCATCGCAGGCATTATTCAATGACTACAATGTGTAGTGCTGAACAAGGGGAAACACATTATGCATACATTCTGAACTCAAACTTGTTCCCTAGAATGCATTTACTGAAGGATATAAAGTGCAAAACTGAAAATCTGGCATTAATGTCTGAGCTGTGATTATCCATGAATTACCAGAGCAGAGGAGAAGGAGACACCAGGGATGGTGTCGGATATGTGGTGCATGTTTACTGTGTATACAAGAACGACTGCGGAGGGTGCCTCTGCTTCCACAATGAGGCTGACAACAGTTACCTATCACAGGAAGGGCTGATTTGCACATCCTGGTAAGCAAAGTGATTTACAAATCTGCAAATTAGCCCATACTAAGTTCTTATCTCATTGTGGCTAATTTGTCTCTGAATCCTAAAATACCACAACATGGGAGCAGGCCTTTTTTAGTATAAGCCATGCAGCTGGCAATAAGGCTGTTAATGAATCTGTGTGATGGGTGGTTGTCCACAGATGAGTTTTTCTGAACCGTCTAAGCCTTCAACCAAGGAAAGAGTTTTTGTTTTAATTATGAATTGTGAAATGAGAGACAAAATTTCTATATGTAGACATTTCCTCACCTTTTATAAGATAAAGGGAGTTACAGATCAGTGATTAAATAATTAGTCTTAAGAATTAAGAATTTAACTAGGAAGTAGCAAAGCTTTTCATAGTTATTGCCCTTGATACAGAGGACAGGCTAAGTTTGGCCTCACATATGACAGTCTATAAACTGCCACAGCCTTTTCCATATTATTTTTTTTCGCATAGACACATATTTTATATGACAACTGAATTACAGATACTTCTACAAGTGACCAGTATGAAGACCTGCACTTATCTGATGAAAAAGCAATTTAAATGCCTTGGTAGAACAAAACATAATAGAGTTGTTAACTACCACAAAAAAGACAGCAGCAGCAGTTTATGTGCCTATATAAGAAAAAATGCAAAAAAAAAAAAAAAAAAAAAAAAAAAAAGACAGGTCGCAGACCACTGCCTTTAGTGCTCAGACTTCAAAACAATTTGGTATAGAACAACAGCAACATATACCCAAGTTTCCAAGCTAGATTTGTACAGTCCTTTGATAGATGTGCAGCTGAAGAGTACTGGTTCATAATTAAGTTCTTGGCTAGCTGCCGTTGTAGGCCATTTTATGTGTAGTAAAAGTCCCTTTTTGTGCGTGAAATAACCTGTCCCATTCTGTTATAGATTGGCCTTACTCATCCTATGGGTGATAATTATATATATTACCCCTAATGAGAATAACTGGGATCATACCATAGATAATTTGAGGGGACCCATGCATGGGATAAAGCATTTAGGAGATGCCTCTGTCCATTAGTAGTACAGGGTTCAATCCTGGGGTAAATTTTCTGTTTTCCATCCATAGATTGATGTTGCTTTATGTGGATGGGGAGTCTGTTTTAGACCAGTGGTATTCTATGCGAGATATACCTGTCCCTCCAAACTGTTCTGTTAATGATGTAAAAGAAGATTAGATCCCTATACCACATATTTCTCATGCCATTTGAATTGCTAATATGCAATAAATCCATCAGTAATCAGATTATGCATTGTATGCCAGACACAGGTCACCCCTTAGTGTATTGGATGCAGAGTATAGTGATAGGGTATTGAGTCGATCCATGTAGAATATGTTGTTTAAGCCTTGATCCTTTTGTAAAGTATCTCTGTGGTCATTCCAGTTGCATGTGTCTGGACAGATAAATGCCAAAGAGCTCATGATATTCAATGACTGTCCTAATGAGGGCTTAGTAAATGAAAACAATGACATCCCTAAGATCTAGACACACACACTCTGTTTATTAGCTGGGTCAACATTTATGGAATGCATGTATGAAAGTATGCAAGCCTTCATGAGAAGGCCTTTCCCCATACTTCTCAATTGTCCAGATTTTCGTAGAATGCCCAGATTTGATCCTTATAGTTTTAGTCCATTGCTCACAAAATTTGTCATTTACTGGCAAATTACTGAGGACTAAAGCCACTAGATAATGGTGTACATTTGAGTTTCAGACTTTGTATCCTTCAGAAAATACATGTAAACACAAACCCTGTTATTCTAGCATTATTACTCTATTAGGCATCCCTATTTTTGGGCCTTTGTCCCCCTCCCTCACCACCATTACATAAGCTTTATCCAGACTTCTTGTGATAAGAGATTGAGAGGTATGCCCTTTCCCATTCTTAATTCTAGAAGGATCCATAGAATCACAATTCACCTTTTTTGGTTCTGTGACAGAGGTAGAGAACCTTGATTATTACTCTGTATGAGCAGGATGACTGGAAGATTACAGTTCTGGAGGAGCCAGTTGTGAGTGGTTGAAAAGTCAAGGGGATGGGCCTGAACACTTTGGTAAGGGTGGAGGGTACATATCTGAGAACATCTGCTCCATTCATGTTGCTGGATGGAGGAGCCCACATGGAGCAAAATAAGCCATTTTTCTCAATGGAGTGTATATGCAGACTTATACCCCTCTTGGAAGCAAGGGAAAGTTCCATGCGAATCCTACTGAATGTTCGACCTCACAGGCATCTCTAGGCATTCTAGTAGAAAAGGTAAGGCTGAGTGAGAAAGCCCCTGATCCCACTGTGGATAACATCATCACTCCAATTGCTCAGTCATTGGACTCTGAAGAAATAGTAAGGCCCACAAACCTCTCAGTGCATTGCAAATGAATAGGTCAGTGGAATGATTAGGCAATGGATGATGGCTGGTAAACAAATAAGAAATATGAAGAGCTAGTCTGTTCCCATTCATGACCTTGAACCAGCAGACTGACTGCAAAGATAAACCAATAACAGCCAGACAAGTCTAGTTTTGAGTGTGCTTTTGAGGATTTAAACACGGTTTTGAGCTTTTATAGTCTTTTGACTAGAAGTCTGGTAGATATTTTTACTCTTGTCAGAACTATAGACAGGAGTTATGGTGATATGTGCAGTTCTCTGATCTGTAAATACAGTATCAGCAATAATTATACATGCTGGTACTATAGCACTGCCTTATTGGAATCTGCTAATCACTCCCACTAAACCTTGCTCCTGGGAAAATTTCCCCCTTCACCCCATTGCAGCTATGTCTCTGACTCAGCTGAGAGGAGAGTAAAGTATCTTTAGTTTGAGTGTATGGTGCAGGACAGCCATGTAGCAGAAAGCTTGTCTTGATTTACTCATTATGTTCTTTTGTGAAATACTGTATTTTTTCTGGGTCACTGTTAGTTGAGCTGTATATTTTCCATTTGTGACATTGTACCATCTGACTGACAGCAAAACCAGGCCCAACTAGTATAACAGTATACACAGCACCATAGTAGGGAGTGTTATATAGTAGAAGTTTTTACAGCTTTTAGTTTTCTGTGATTCTGCAAATATCACTCTGAAATTATTTTACTTTCTAGCTGGTCCTGCATGTTTCCTACAGGATATCCTCCCTGAACAAGTGCTAACCAGGTTTGTGCCCTCCTGCTGCAGGGTTTGCATAACAGATCTGTACAATACTTTATTGCTGCTGTGAGAGTGCAGTTTTTATTGCTCTACTGCTGCTCTGCACAAATTTTTCTGTAAGCAGGGTAAACTCATTTTCCAAATTACCTTAAAATGATTGCTGCATTGTGTGGGTCAACCATGCTGACCATCACACTGATATAATATTAGGTGGAACCTGGCCCTATCATATCCTTGATGTAAATATACGGTGTGGCATCCAAACCAGTCTCCTCATTAAAACTGCTGAGTTGCATCGAAGTCTACTAATTTACTGACAGTTAATATTTTCCTGTACTGTTTTTGAAATATATTGTCTATATCGCTAATTTGTCAGTGTGGGTGCTATTTGTAGAGTTGTAGCTAAGCTATCAGATGTATTAAGAAATTGTCTATGGCAATCCCAATGATGCAGCAGTACAAAGGAAAGTTAAGGTCCTCAAATCAAGAAGAGAACAAAAAAGGAACCGAAAATATCAGCTGACATCAAGGATAATTACAGGTCAGAAAATGGTTTAATCCTCAGCTGGGATGCCTTCTGTGCAGAGTAAGCATGTTCTCCCTGGGGTCACGTGGGTTTCCTCCGGGTGCTCCGGTTTTCTTCCCACATCCCAATGACATGCTGTATGTGGATTGGACACTCGAAAAATTGGCCCTAGACATGAGTGCGTGCATATGTGTGTGCCTTCTGTGGAAGGTTGGGCGCCGGGCTGGCAACTCGACACCATAAAACTCCACTGACAATCATGAGCGGACAGGTGATCCGCTGTGGTTACCCCTACCTGGGAAAAGCCGAAGGAAGAAAAAGTTCCAATAGGAATTGTCTAAATATGTGAAATCTAACTTAAGATTCTATAAATTTGTGACAATTATTATTTATTTTTCATTGCATTATAATTGATATTTATTAAGAATTCCAGTATTTTGGGAAACAATTTCTTATCTAGGTTAAATATCTTTTTAATCTCAGTGTTCACAAAGTCTCTAAATAGTTGTAAAATTAACCAATTCTCAGAATCTCAATTGTATTCAGATCTTAAATTAACAGTATATATATCAGTACCATTTAAGAACTGATGCCAACAAATTAAGTTATGTTGTTGTTGTTTCAATACTAGCATTTCATAGGATCATAGGATGTTACTAGGCAATTGGCCCTGAGACCCTTATAAAACCTAGCCGAGAGTTGAGCCTATGTTTAGACAAGTCAGCACCCAAAGACCCTGTCCAGCAGGTACACAGCTGGAAGGTTTCCAATCCAGTTAAATAGGTTGCACTTAAAAAGGGATAATGAGATACTCTGCTTGATGTAGACAGGGAGTCTATTCCACAGATGGGGTGAATCTCTGGAACACAAATCTGTCCCACTAAGTTCTATTGATATCATAGACTAGGTTGAGGTTACTCGAGTGGAGCTTGGCTTGTGGATATGCAGCAGTCCTATCAAGGTGGGGTCGGAGATTACTTTGCATGCCAGACAGAGGTCACATCTGAGGAGTGTGTATGAAACTGAGTAGAGAGACAGGGTATTAGCATATCTGTGTAGGGTAGATGTTTGAGGCCCTGAATTCTCCTGGTGAGGAATGTATGTTGTCTCTCCAGCTGCTGCATGTGCTTAGCGAAGTACATGCTGAATGGGGAATTGTACTCAATAATTGGTCTTATAAGGAAGAATACAGTGATGTTATGATCTCTTTGTCCCTGGATGAGATACACTTACTTATGAGGTGGGCCATGTAGAAAGTTTTCTGTACAATGGAAGCAACATGGTGGTAAAAGTCAGGTTGCTATCAACCTGGGGGCCCAAATCCCTCACTACTGATTGCGTACTTATGACATTGTTATTAACATGATAATATGTGGGGACATCCCTCTCCATAAAGGGGATGATGATGCACTTTTTGGCATTCAGCTTAAGGCCATGTTTCTAGCACCAGTCATTTGTTTTGGTGATACCCTCTTGGAGGATGTCCACATCACTTGGGGACTTGATGAGCCTATCCAGCTTGCATTCATCTGCAAACTTGGTCAGCCATAGCTCACTGGCTTTTGCCTGCACCTCAGAGAAGTATATCCCGAATAACAGAGGCTTCAGGACTGATCCTTGAGGTACGCCGCTCGTTACAGGTCAACTGCTTGAGGTGGCTTCAGCTATTATGATTAGGTGGGTTCTATCAGTAAGCCAGTTTACTATCCATCTGGTAACATATGGATTGATGCCTATTTGAGAGAGTTTATCTATTATGCCTGAGCGGGGAATACTGTCAAATGCTTTGGCCAGGTCAAGGAAGGTGATGTGCACCATCTTACCCCCCTTGTCCATGGCTTTGATGACTGTCTCAAAGAAGTCAACCAGATTTAACAGACAGGACCTTCACTTGACAAAGCCAAACTGAGTGGGGTTGAGTGTTTGGAGGTTGCCAATGTCCATGTTAATGAGGTCCATGATAATCTGTTCCATGGCCTTGCAAATTAGGCTAGTTAGGCTGATGGGTTTATAATTTATTGAAGCTCTGAGTTTCTAAGCAGTCATTTGAATATGCAAACAGAAACACAGAAAATACTAAGTCTTTAATATAATGGTTAGAATATGTGAACTTTTGGAAAGAGGAAATTATGTTATTTAGATAGGGGATTTCAGAAGACTATGTTCCATTTATGCAAAGATCTTTTGACTATTTATGACTGGTTGTGATATATTTATTGTTTACGAATATTTCTTGATGTGTTCATTTCCATTTGAATCAAAAGATGAATTTATCCACAACTCTATAACTTTTAGATTTGTAGTAGTATACAGTTTAATATCAGGGGATCCTAATTCACAATTATCCCAACCTTTTCTTTACCAATCAATGGAAATACTTGGTTTATTAGGATGCCAAAAAATAGCATTAATCATTCTTCCATAATAAAGAAGAATTTGTTCTAATTTGTGACTAAAATGTTAACCTGTCAAATACTTGTTTCTGTAGTTTCTTTACTATTAGACATAATGATTATACCAAGGTATTCCATTTGATTGCTATTCCAAATGAAGTTAGAATATTTTTGTATGATTTTTTGGTTTATTTTGATTAAATCTTAAGTTTGAGATTTCTTCATACTGACTCATAGAACTAATTATATGTTCTAATGACTTTTTTATATTGCTGATTTGTTAGTAAAATGTCATCAGCAAAGAGTCTAATCTTTAGTTTAAAATCTTCTTTCATTTTAATACCACGAATGTTCTTATTGTATCTAATACTATTAGCAAAGGGTTCTATAGCTTATGTAAAAAATAAAGGTGTTAATGGAGAGCCTTGTTATTTGCCTTTTTGTAATTTAAAGGAATTAGAAAAAAAAGAATGTATTTTAACATAAGCACAATTAGCACAGGTGAGAAATTATACACTAATTGTTTTAAACAGGTATGACCAATTAACGGAGTAAAATGCCTTGTTTAAGTTGAGAAAATGATAGAACATTTTTTTTTATTTTTATTTGCATAATCTATTAATATATGCATTCTTATTATATGATCATGTACTTATCCATTTAAAATAAACCAAGTTAGATCACAGTTAATTAGATTAGGTATAAGTAGATTAATTCTGTGGGCCCCACTCACTAGGCTAGACATGGAGAAGGTTACTGTTAGCTGCCTGTCGGGAGCCAGAATCCGCCACATAACACAAGCACTCAGGTCACTCCAGAACAAGTACAAATATGACTCTGTCATTGTTCATGTTGGTGTGAACGACCTGAGCCGTACCTCCCTGGACTGCATGAAAAGAGACATGGAAGAGCTCTCTGATCATGTAGCCCAGGCGGGTATGACCCTGACCCTGAGTAGCATCCTGCCCTCACCAAGAATGATACATCAGTATAAAGAAAAAATGATCAA
This sequence comes from Protopterus annectens, assembly GCF_019279795.1. NCBI lineage: Eukaryota > Metazoa > Chordata > Ceratodontiformes > Protopteridae > Protopterus > Protopterus annectens. The sequence continues at coordinate 550,681,659 of NC_056737.1, forward strand.
TTTCAACAATTGGCTAAGCTTCTGGTGTCATTCAAAGGGGATCCAGTGTCTGTCAGCCTGGGATGACATGCTCGACAAGCCGTGTTGCTTCACAAGAGACAGCTTGCACCTGTCACCCCTTGGCTTTCAAATACAGCCAAGGCTCTTGCTGCCCCCATAGTGCCTTTTTTAGGCAAGGCTCAAAATTCAAACCCACCTCTGTAAACAGCACAAGTAAAAAACTGAGGATTATGCTAGTCAACACCAGGAGTTTAAATCTCAAAATGCATGCACTCAAAGCACTTCTAAGTATGGAAAACATCGACATCTGTGTAGTAACTGAAACCTGGTTCAAGGCTCCCGAGAGTGCTCCAGCACTACTGGGCTACAACTCATACCACACATTTCGGCCACAGAACATGGACCAAAACACAAAAGGAGGGGGTATATCCATATTCATCAAGGATACCCACACCTCCAGGTTAGTGGTGCAGCATGATACCTCTGAGATCATCCATGTGCAACTAACATCGAGCAAATCTGCAATGCAAATTGGTGCCTGCTACAAATCACCCTCCATGACCCAGGACCACTACTCCGCCTTTCTGGAGACACTGGGAAACATGATGGTCCTACCGAACACACTGATCTTGGGAGGTTTCAATTACCCTACCATTAACTGGGAAAACTACTTGAGTATAAACTCCCAGGCTCAGTGCTTCCTGGAATTTATCAACTCAAATTCCCTGGATCAGCTGGTAAACTCCCCTAAAAGAGGCCACAACATATTGGACCTGGTCATCAACCGACATGGGCGACAGGTGCTCCATACCGGAGGTCAACCAGTCACTGGTTAGATCAGACCATAAACTAATCACCCTGGATGTCCACACCCCACCACCACCCCCAACCAAGGAAACCACAGTGAAAAACTTTTCTAAAGCAAACTTCACCTTACTTAAGTCAGAGGTGGTAAGTTTCACAGCCCCCACACTAAAGGATAACACTGCCCAAGATGCAGAATCCTTTACAATTGCACTCTATGAGCACCTACAAGGATGCATGGATCATGCCATCCTTAGCAAAACCAAGACTCACTCCCCTAAGCGAAGGAAACCAGTCTGGTGGACCCCTGCCATAAACAGGTTATACAACAAAAGGAGGAAACTAGTTCAGAAAAATAAGCAAATCCCAAGAAGGAAAGACATCCCTGATCAGTATCAGTAAGAAACTAAGGTCCCTCATAAAATCATCCAAGGCTAACTTCAAAAGAAAAATAGCCAAGGACTCAAAAGATAACCACAAAGCCTTCTTTAGCTATGTCAAAAATCTAAGTGGCAACTCGCAGATATGCTCTGAGTTAGTGCAAAATAGCGCAAAATATACTGAACCTACTGATATTGCCAACATACTGACAGATAGAGACTGACAGATAGATTCAGTGCAAACTTCACCTCCCTCTCACCTTCAAAAGGGTCCACAACAATACCAGAAAAGTGTAGTGTCCAAGAAATCACAGAAGCACAGGTGAAAACAGTCCTTTCAAAAGCCAAAAACACAGCATCAATGGGGCCACATGGTAACCCAGGCTGCGTCTTGCACAGACTACAGAACGAACTAACCCCCCACCTAAACACGCTGTTCAACCTCAGCCTCTCCACAGGCTATGTGCCCATAGAATGGTGCACAGCAATGGTTATTCCACTCCACAAAGGAGGAGCCACAACTGTCCCTGGTAACAGCCTGACTAGCCTGGTCTGCAAGGCTATGGAGCGCATCATCATGGAACTCATTAACAAGGACATTGGGAAACTCCAAACACTTGACCCAACCCAGTTCGGCTTTGTTAAGGGCAGATCATGCCTACTAAACCTGGTTGACTTCTTCGAGACAGTTACCAAGGCCATAGATGAGGGAAAGGTGGTTCACACAGCCTACCTTGATCTCGCTAAGGCGTTCAACACCATTCCTCACTCAGGTATTATAGAAAAACTCACCAGCCTGAACATAAACCCCTATGTCACAAGATGGGTTGCCAAATGGCTTATAGACAGAACTCACACGGTAAGAAAAGCGGGCTCCAGGTCTGACTCTAAACCAGTCACAAGTGGTGTCCCACAAGGCTCAGTTCTGGGACCCCTACTGTTCGGCAATAATTCTCAGAAGTACAAGCAAACACAGGAGGACTATGGCTAACCAAGTTCGCCGATGACTGCAAACTGGGAGCCATAATTGACTCTCTGGCTGACATGGACATCTTCCAAAAAAACCTTACTGAGACAGACACCTGGTGTCAAAGTCATGGCCTTAAGCTAAATGCCAAAAAATGCATAGTCATTCCATTTGGGAAAAACAAAACACCCACGAATTACCACATAGGCAGCAGCCCCCGTAATACAGAAGAGGTAATAAGAGATCTGGGGACCCAGGTAGATAGTAATCTCTCCTTTGACAATCATATTGCCAAAGTAGTTAGGAAATCCTTCTATGTGGCCCATCTGATTACTAAGGGGTTCACATCTAGAAATAAAGAGGTTATAGTGCCCCTCTACTCGTCATTCATCAGACCCATCATAGAGTATAATGCCCCATTTGGGATGTACCTCACAAGACACATCCAACAGCTTGAAAGACCAGAAAAGCACCTCACCAAGAGGATTACTGGCCTCAAACATATGTCCTATGCAGCCCGACTGAAAAAACTCCGGCTGTACTCAGTGGCATATCACTTACTCAGAGGTGATCTCTGCCTGACTTACAAAGCCATGTCCAACTCAGAATTGATGGACATGCTCCACCTAAAGAAATCCAAGTCACTGCGAGATACGTGCTCTAGTGAGCTAAACCTCGCCACAACAATAAATAGAACATGCTGGAGGGATAGATTCCTGTCAATGAGACTCCCCATGCTTTGGAACAAAATTCCTAACTACATTAGGCAGAGCCTCTCACTAACACTCTTCAAGAGAAGCCTTGACGAGTGGATGGGTAACAGAAAGTACACCCCTGGGATCACTTCATTGGCTCTGCTTGACAGAGGCTCAGTTAATTATTCAATGGGGCGGCAAAAGCCGACACACTCTGGCTAGGCTTATAAATGCCCACAGGCAGATAGCCTAGTACCTACCTATGAACCTATAAAATGGACATGAACATCTTATAGTCCACATTTAAAAGTGAAATGGGTCTGTATGATGAACACTTTGTAAGATCTATATCTTGTTTTAAAATAGGTGATATAAGGGAATATTTCCATGATGGATAGACATCAGCAGTTGTTTTTATTTCTCTGTAGACGTTATCTATTATTTTAACTGCATCATCTGGTAGTACTTTATATAGTTCTCATATAAGATGATCTAAGCCTGATGACTTATTTTTTAAGCTTTTTTATTTGATCTCTTAAATCTGTTAAAGTGAATGGTCTATCATTTTTTTTTGTTCATTTATTTTATTATTTGTCTTTTCCTTTAGAATAGTTTCAACGATATCATCATTATCTAGGTTATTTGTATTATTATTTATATTTTTATAAAATATATTAAAGCTCTCAAGAATACTTTTTTAATATTGGTTCTTCTTTCCTTTTTATTTTTGTGTGTTATAAATTATTTGATGTGATTTAGTTTATTAATTTTATTTGATCTAAGAGCAAGTTTACCGAATATGCCTGAAGTTTAGGTTTTTCCAGGTTTATTGAAACTATATGACTTAGAATTTTAACATATTTTGTATTTAAGTTTTTAAGTTCAGACTGCCTGATAATGTAATTTGGTTTTAATTTAAGTATAGTGTGTCTGTTTTGGCCTGTAGTGTATACACGTCTTTGTCACATTCTCTTGTTTTACTACTATACCAGCTTGTAACACTTCCTGTTAATTAAGCCTTTAGATAATCCAACAGGAAAATGCCAGATACCTCACCATTCTTGTTTAGTTCAATGAAATTGTTGATGTTTTTAACATACAAATCCTTGAATCTTTTTTTTTTTTTAATAATGTATGCTGGTAATCTCCTGCAATGTATTAAATTGTCAGTTTTCAAAATATTGTTAAATATTATAGCATTATGGTCCAATAATAGACATGGAACTATTGAAATTTCTCTGATAGCTTATACATTTTTTTGTCTCAAACAATATCAATATTTGCTTGTGTTCCATATCTATATGAATATTGCGTAAATTAAAGTGAGTTTTTTTTTTCCTTAGCTGATATATATCCTTTGAGTTCATTAGATTTATAAAATTCATTAAGTGTTTGACTGAAGATCTGATTCCAGCTTTCTATCTGCAGTGGAATATTTGTCTGATAAAATACAATTAAAATCACCAGTCATTATGACTTCTCCATTTCTGTAATAGGCTATAGTATCTAAGTAATTTTTGCATCTTTAGCTCCAGCCTCTGGAATCGAATAAGAGTTCATCAATGTATATAGCTTTCTGTTCTACTCAGTTATATCAATACTTAACATACCATTTTTATCATCCACATAAGTATCTTTTACTTTAGGCATTATGTTGATTTATTTCTTCCATAAAATGAGGGTGCCTCTTATTTTAACTGAAAAGCCAGAACCTTCTAAAACCAAGTAATTTTTTAATGAAAGTTTATTTACATCTTTATTAAGTAAATGTGTTTTCTAAAGAAATACTATTTGAGCATAAACAGACTGCCCTCTTTACTGGATTATTCAATACATTAATATTAATAGATATGCATCTAAAATCATTTATATAATTGAGAAAAAAGATTTATGCACAGAACGTATTATAAACTTTTGAATAAAATAAAAAAAAATACCTAAAAATATAACCCTAAACTATTGTGCTGTGGAATAAAGTATTGCTAGTTTGTTGAAAAAGATAAATAAACTACCTCCCAAACTTTATATTAGACTAGCAATGCTTAGCTCATGGTTCTGAGAAAATTATGAATAAGAAAAGTTAAACAAGTATTCAGAATCTTTATTATAAGTTGACAAGAGTGAATATCTCTACAATCATCTTTCCCTCTGCCTCACATTATCTCCCTGGTCTACTATTGGAGTCAGTTCTTTTCATATTTATTAATTTATATGCCAGATTATTTTCTATTTTTCTGTTTTATTTACTGTGTGTAAAGTTGTTCATAGGATCATAAGTTCATAAATTAGTATCAGGCTAAATATCCTTGTGGGCCAATTACCCATGTAAGAATTAAACTCTCCACCTTTGGGCCTATAAGGAGAACACCTTAAACACTATGCCAACCCCACCCTTGTAGACATATTTATATTCCTTAAGTATATACATATTTATTTATTCTGATCTCCATTTCTGTTTGTATACTATGTCTTGTACTATTACTATTACTACGTTCCTAGGATTTATATTTTAAGTATAATCTTTGTGTAGAGTATAATATAATAGAACATTTACATTTGCCCCTATATATCTGACACTCTTTAATCTAGTACTACTGTTAGAATCTATCCTATTTTTTCTTTAAATGTTATGTTTCATAGTATCAGAACAAACATCTGAAAAATCTTCCCTTTTAAGATTCAAACTTTCCGTAATACTTTTTTCTGATATATTAAATTTTGTTATCATTAAAAAGACAATAACGTAGAAACACTATCCTAATTTTTTTTCAGAAGTATCATTCTATAGGCTAGTATACAAACTATCCTTTTGGTATACTGCAATCATTGAGAACTATTCAATAACTGATAGTGTTAGAATACAATTCACTGTCTTTTGCTTATTATTTAACTTGCATTTATTGACATCTTCGCATATGATTCCAGATATTATGGTTATTTACTTTTAGACAGAAGAAGTAACCTGGACAGTATAATTTTCAGAACTCCAGCAGCATCACAAAAGTGCTCATGACTCTAAGTTGTTTCAAGCTGGCTTTCATGTTAGGGGATTGAAAAGTAACCATCCATCAGTTACAATTCACGCAAAAACACTTGCAAGTGAATACAAGCAACCTCCACACCATATATCAATCTTGCAAACCCTCCAAACCACCAAGAAAAATAATAAAGCCATCTCAAAGTATCCCAAACACTAAAAAGCCATTACACTCAAAGAAACAGCATTTAATGATTCAGCAGGCACTATTTGTATGAGATATATAATATAAAGCAGGCTGTCATTTTTTAAAGTAGACATAACTGTTAGTCTTTTAATGCAAGATTATGTGCTATGTCTGATCTAAGTTTAACTTATAAAAGTGTGACTGTTACTCTAATTACTTGATATCATCCCAATAGTAACTTATATATATATATGTAAAAAGTTATAGTTTTATACTTTATTACATAGCATGTTATTCATGGGTGCTATTGCTCGTCAAGTATACTGTCAGTAGCATAATACTGGGCCATTTTAAAAACCCAGAATGTAACTTAACATGCCTCTTTAGTGTCATTTGTTACATCTTGTATTATATTTAATAGTACATTACTCAACTATGCCAAGCTATCAGAAAGTGTGGCACCTATCATAAGTTCCATCATAACAGTGATTAACTTTTTATTAAAATGAATAGTTTACCCTTTTAAATTCAGAAAATAAGTGGCTTTAATCTCATATAGAGCTAAAAGAATCCAACTCTAACATTTTAAAAAGGGAACTAGTAACCATTTGAAGTATGGAAAGAAATAAATGATTTTGTAAAACGTAATATTCAGCACATGCTCATAAGTATTCAAGCACTTCTTTAAATTCATAAGAATTCACAACCATGAAATAAATTGATTTTCATTTGTTCTTTTGTCTTTTAAACAACCGTCACTTCTTGCATTTCTTTTCAAAGAGATTAATAGATTCCACTCCAATTCTTCTGCTTTTTTTTTTCATAGATTTTATTTTTCTGTATAAAGTCCATTGCGTCTTCCAAGGTGTTAAAATCTTCTTTCCTCCTTGAAGGTGGACCCTTATTTTTGCTGGAAAAAAGATTTGTGCTTTAATATTGTTTTTCTTTAAGCTTTTAACAAGTGTCACACATGCTTTTCTCTCTGACATCACTAATGTTGAATAGCCATTGTCAAATCTTGTAGTATTTTCTTTAATTTTAACTGGATAATTAGTCCATGCAGGTTTTAAGACTAAATCCTTATCTAGACATGAGAAAAATTTTGCGATGAGTGACCTTGGTGAAGGTTTTTTTTTTTTTTTTATTAAGATGAACTAGAAAGTGATCTATGCCATTCATTGCCAAAGGAAAACGTTTCAGAGAGGTTCAAAGTTTTAGGCAGCCAGATATTAAGGAATTGAATCAAACTGTCTCCCTCTTCTTTTTCAGGGATCCCATAAGTCCTGATACTATTCCTTCTAGATATATTCTCAAAAGTCTTCTATTTTTTTCCCAGAATAAATTATTTTGTTTCAGAAGAAATTTAGTGTTATTCTAATTTTCAAGTAATCTTCCATCAAAATCAGACATTGCCTCTTCTACTTGAGATTTGTGATAATTGTTGTTTAAGAGAGTCACTCAGCACTTTAACTTCTTTTCTTACATTCCTCTTTAAAATTGTCCATTTTGCTTTTCTAATTTATCTACCTTTATAGATACCCTATATACCCTATTATACCCTAATGTTACTAAGTACAGCCTGTATGTCTTTTTTCATAGAACTGTACTGTACACTGGGCTTGGAATGGCTCATTCTGAGACAATTACTTCCTTCTGTTTTTTTTTGACAGGAAAAGCAATTAAAAGAGATTCAAACTTTTTTTTTGAAGTAATTTTTTCAGCAGATTTTTGACTATAAATCAACCAAATTTTGAAACTTTCTATCTGTGTTTTTTAGTAAAAATCCTGTCAGAGATGCTAAAATGAAACCTAGCTATAAAACAGTGCTGTTAACTGCTCGCCATCCTGGCCACACCCTCACAAGAATCCAGTCTTGAGTGGTATTCTATTATCACAAAGAATGGTGTCCAAGTTCAATGTAAAGCTAATTGGTTTAATAATTTGACAAGAAGCTGAAATAATTTGAAAGTTGAGTAGTATGTATCAGTCTTGGATGAAATGTCTGACAGACCTACTTGCCTCGCAAATGAGAGATTGCAGAGTTTGCATTATGGATTACTTATAGTGTCCAAAGTATTTGCTGCTCCATAGTGCCTTTTTTAGGTAATGTCTATATTCCTGGCATCCAATAGTAGTAAAATATTCACTGGATCACAATTCTAATCATATCAAAGTTGCTATATTCACTGCAAGATTTCTACATAAGAACCTGCTGAATCTTGAGGTTTTCATACAGTTTGAAAACATACATATCTGTGTAGTAAAAGAGACCTAGTTTAAATGCAAAAGGAGTACTCTGTCTAAATTGAGGTTCAGCACATTTAGACCCAGAGAAAGGTGTGAGGATAATTAGTGTTTGTCAGAGAACATATTATCTGCACAAATATTTCTGTTGCCATCAAGTAGATAATGCAAAATGTTAAATCATTCAACGCAATTGTTACTTTCTACTCTGCTATAATCAGTCCACTGATGACCATGACAAATTTCTAATTACACAGAAGTCAAAATACTTTTATGATTGTGGAGTTCATTTATCTAGCTACTAAAGACACACACCACTAAAGATAAGCATGCCCAATGGTTCTTTAGCCTAATAAATGCAATATACCATGAACTAATACTCAGCTTAGCCAATAGGTATTTGCATATTCTAAATCTTCTCCTAACATAGCCTATTTCTGAAACCTCACCAGTTATATTCATATGCACTACAAAATTCTATCACAAAACATGTGCCTTCTTTGTAAAAGTCACAAACACCTCTTTAATCAGCAAGTAAACCCATTAAAATCCATGATGAGCTTTACAATTACTGCTGCCTTACTGCCACACCCCCATGTAGTCACAGCTACCACATATCAGAGGTTTATTTTCTTTTGGTAAGATGTATAGCTCAAACAATTCCTTGTAAGATGAAGTGTAGTGGGAAATTCAGAAATATACCTCAGTGGTGGTCTATTTACATAACCTGTACAATTAAAAAAAATATTCTAAATGGATCTACAAATTCCAGTCAGTCCAGATCTATGAAATCAGTAGGACTAAAAAAAAAAAAAAAAAAAAAAAAAAATCCATTATTCAGATTAAATCGACACACTAACTGAATATAGTAGCAGAAACAAAGGATAATAAGAAATCATTCTTCATTATGATAAAAAACTGAAAACGACATCCAGGCAATGCTCTGAGGTAATGCACAACAGTATCCTCACTGACACAAATGGTATTGCCTTCACTCTACCAGTTTAATTTGGTGATAATTTCATAACCACTATAGTCTCAGGAATTCTACAAATTACAGAGTCCCATTCCCTTGCAATAATGTCTGTGCATAGAAAGTCATAATTAGACTCTACAAAGACAAATATACTACATCAGCAATTCCTGATAATATTGTTGGATATCTAATCACTAGTGACAAATACACACACTCAGAGCCTTTTCACTGTATATGCTCTTGCAACATGAAAAATGGGCACTGTGATGCTATTACACAAATGCAAGCCTGCCAGAGACTCCAGAAACTGCAGACCAATTAGCCTAGGCAATCTAATTTGCAAATCCTTGGAGCATATTATATCAGATTTTACATTTTACCATTATATATATTATTTACTATGTCATATAAATAAGGGGGAATTCCTTAAGATTGGAGACATGCCTTTATTAAACCTGTCTTTAAGGGAAATGGGAGTAACATAAATCTAGAGTTATACAGAATCTTAAGTTTACTTTCGTGTTGTGGAAAAATAATGGATAAGGTAGTATTGGTTACATTTTGTATTGGCTAAGTTATTGTCAGAATTGGAATCTTTGGGACTTGAAACCATATATCAGCATGCATATGTTGAAAATAGATCTATTACCACCTGTAACATGTTTTATAACAATATAACAACAGTTATAAATAAATATTATGATGTGATATAATATATATATATATATATATATATATAAATGTAACTTCAGCATTTGACAGGGTCATACAAAACACACTGATCAATAAATTAAAACAAGTAGGTACTGATGTACTCTTGATGACACTGATACCTGCATGGCATGGCAAGTATGAAACAGCAAATGGACAGGTGAAATTCAATTTTACAGTCAGGGTGTCATACAGGAGTCTGTCCTAGGCACATAATTGTTCAGACTGTATCGTTCAGGTCTATCTTTTTTCATCTAAAGTGTTCTACAGTCTGTATGCAGATGACTTGAAAATGCTTAAACTAAATAGATGTGTTATAGATAGGGCATATCTGTAAAAGAACTTGACTAAACTGACCATTTGGGCACAGGGGAATAATATGCTGATAAACACATCAAAACTAAGCATATGAGATTTGGGAGACAAACTGAAAGATGAATATTTAAAACAGCACATAGTGATGGAAACTGTAGACTCATTTAAGGACCTGGGTGTATGGGTAGATCCAGCTTTGAGTTTTCCAATCATATCAACCAACATGATTAATGCTAGCTATAAAACTATAGGATTGCATAAAAAATCCTTAACATCTAGGAAATCAAAAACAATGAAGTCATTGTTTATTTACAATAGCCCCAATCTTGTGTAGGGAATGACAATATGAAAACCTTATAAGAAAACAAGCATGAATAAACTGGAAAAAGTACAGCAGAAATATACCAAGGGCATCCATGGATGTGAAGACTCAAATATAAGAACCTCTACAGTGTCTCACATAGATATTTAAGTGGATACCTTATTCAGGTATACAAGGCATTTAGAGGCAACTACCTCTGGGAATGTTTGGAGTTGTTGAAAAGTAGTAAAGAGTCATCCGACAACCTATGCAGAAGATTCTATAGGAATGAAAGGTGTACTAACTGGTTATCTGAGAGTGCAGCTGATGCATGGGCTAGACAGGTAAATTACATTAAAGCAATCACTAGCGTAGATATTTTTAACAGCATGAGCACTTACTATGGCAACAACTATTTTGGTATATTAGCAGGCTAGGTGGACATTAGTGCCTGTGCTTGAAATATCTGTATTATGTATGAATATATGTATGAACAAACATAGATAATGAAAACCTTACTGCTTTGTTCTTCTTACGATTTTTCTTCCTTATGAAAAGTGTATGCTAATTTAGTAAACTTCTTTGAAAGTGCTAGATAGAATATATGGGTGGGGGGCATGCTTTTTGCACATCATACCTTGCTCTGGCTAAAGCTCTTGACATCCTTCCCTGTGATGGTATTGTCAACAAGCTTAAGAAACCTGATCAGAAGTCCTTATGTTGTGGGGGAATAGGAAGCAGGTTTACTAAGACAAAACTCATAATTAAAGCCACTGGAGCCACCTCCGAAAAAAAAATGGTGATCGGTGGCATTATATATTGCCCTGTGCTGGTACCCTTCCTATTCAGTATCTAGTTCTATGACATTCAAATAACCCAGATCAATGCTCAACAGATTGCAATCATTAGCAAATTTTAAGTGTTGCTGTTCATTAAACTTCCAATGCTAATTTGCTGCAGCTTTATCCAGAAATTATGAGTAACTAGTGTAAAGAAAATATCACCAACATACTTGCTAAAAAGAGCACTGTTAGAAAACAAAGTTGTTTCTACATCTACAATATATACAGCACACCTCTCCAGACTTTAAATCATCAGAGCTCTTGGTATCTTAACTGAAAATTCTCTGTCCTTTAAACACTACATTCTATCAATAGTCAAAACATCTTTCTAAGTAGCCCAAATAATATGTACATGCATCTCTTGATCCAAATGTTATTGTGTCTATTTATTCATCTGTTGTCAGACCACATAGAGAGTGCTAATCTTCCATTTGTATTTTATTTGCCTAAGCTTGTTATATAACTTGAAAGACTCCAGAGATTCCCAACTAAAATAATCACTGGCCTGAAGACATATAGCAGCCAAAATAGATGTGAATCTATATCCCTACACTCTGTGACTGATGGGCCTACTTGCTTCACAAGGAACTGCCTACAGATCTTCTGTCACCACAGTGGTTTACTTTTAACATTTAGTCTCATGAATCACTCTGCCCTTTACCCACTTTGATGTCCTACACTTTCACAAAGCTAAAAGCACGGCAAAGACCTATACTCAGGGCTTGAATCTTCACTAACAAACAGGACATACTGGCATGATAGACTCTTCAAAATACAGACCACATGACTGGAGCAACAACTTATTTATATAAGAGTTGAACTATGCTTTCTGTTAGATGAACCTTTAGAATATGATGGGTAGTCACAAATTCTCCCCTGGCTACATATTGTATTATCTTCGTGTAGACAGGAGTTGGCATATGAGGGTGGATGCTGGCAAGGCTTTAGCGGCTCCTGGAATATCTGCCTTGAGGATACTATTATTTTATCAGCCTATAAATTTGGCAAATAGAGTTCTAACTTGAATGGAATACTAACCACCACTACAGTGATAATGGTTGTCCAGTATACGAGACCAAAAAATGAAGAGAACTCTGATTAGAAAGCCAAACCCGGGTACTGGTCTATGTATGTCCAGTCATTCATCCATGTCTGTTATATCACACTACTGTCCCAACAGTGAAGAAGATTGTGCTTGAATTTTTACATGTTCCACTTAGCTTCTACACTTTACCAAATTATTCCCATGTCTCCATTCATTCCTCACATTGTTTATGTTCACTGAGAGAGTCTGTAGTCTCTTAATATACTGTTCCTGCATTTTGGGATCCATGCTTCCTCCCCAGTACACTACCATGCACAACCAATCAAAAGAATGTTATTAAGTCGCGTCCATTATTGGAAAGTCCATATGTATGAGACCCACAAATATCAGATTTCCTGGTTTATATTTACACTGCTATTCTCTGAAGTTTATGGTTGTCACTCCAGAAAGTGTATGTTAAGGGTGTGGAACTGAGAAATAGGGTACCTTTGCATAAGTGATTTTTTTTTTCCTGCAGAGCTGGTAATGTCTCGTATTATTGGTTAGAACTCGAAAACACTAAGGAACACGTCGACAATAGAAATAAAACAAAATAGCTTGTTCCTTTACCGGTAGACAGTTCCACACCGACACACTCTGAGGATAAAACACTTCTTTATTACAGATAAAATTCAGTTGTTGAGCGCTTTCATCTAGTTTATATAGACTTCTTCAGAACAATCCTAAAACAGTATTCCATTGCTTTTTTTTTTTTTTTTTTTTTTTTAAAAATATGTCATTTTGTCAATTAGTATTTAAAGTGCCAGTGTGCTTATTCAAATAAAACCGTCCTTGTTTTTACTTTAATCAAATAATCTTATTACTTAAATACATTCCTACTGTGAAATAATACAGATACTACTATTGAATTATTAAAAAAGAAACTTCTAACTTGTAATATACACTATTATGTATGATTAAAAATTCATTTGTATACAAGTGTGAATTCCACTTTGCTTCTTTAATTTACAATATTCTCTAAAATGGGCTTAATGGATATATGATCATTGAGTCCAGGGGGGGTAGAGGCATTTAATCTGATTTGCCATCTAGTCTCAAGTTCGGCAAGTTTCTTTTTAATGCATCCTCCCCTTGGATTCTCCTTGGCCGTATCTAATATACCGAAATAAAACTCATTACAACCATTTGACTGGGCAATGTGCCTCCATAAGGCATTCCTGGTGTCTTCCTTTTTAATATTATAATAATGATCATAGATCCTTTGTCGAAGACACCTGTCGGTCTTCCCTATGTAATAACAGGAACACTTTGTACAATAAGCAAGGTAAACTATATGTTTTGTCCTGCAATTACCTTTTTTAAAAATAATTTTTGTGTGATTTAGGTCATCCAACATAATGCTATTCTTCTTTGTGATGTACCTACATTGGTTACAGGTGCCATAACTAGATGTTCCCCCTGGGACACCTGCTTCCCCATCATTTCCTTTTTTCTTTTCTATCTCATTTTTCATGTTGGCCCCATTCCTGGCTACAAACTTAGGTGCATTTCCTACTATGTCCACTAATTTTCTATCAGTCTTGAATATGCTCCAATTTTTGGTAATAATATTCTTTACCTCTCTATTCCGTGGAGTATATTGTACTATGCAGGCTCTATTGTATTCTACACTTTCACCTTCCATTGCGTTCTCTTTTTTGTTGTTTTGCTCCCTAAGGGGTCCAGCATCTAAAAGGGGGATATATTTTTTACCCCATTCATTCTTTACATATTCAGTTACATCCATTACTAACCACCACAACTAGATGAAAGCGCTCAACAACTGAATTATATCTGTAATAAAGAAGTGTTTTATCCTCAGAGTGTGTTGGTGTGGAACTGTGTACGGGTAAAGGAACAAGCTATTTTGTTTTATTTCTATTATTGGTTAGAACAATGAGATGCTACATACTGGAGATTGGAATGTTTGTTCCTTCACACAGCTGCTTTACAGCCATGGAACTAATACATGTAAGTTAATGGGTGTGCAAAGGACAAGATTGGCTTGTTTACTTGCAAAAACATTTTTTTCCAATAACAATGATTTTTGTTTGTTTTTATTTATTGGTTTATATATCATTGTTTCAGTTTTCAGAAATGTGCTGCTACGGACTTTGTTTCTTAACTGACCCAAAACTACACCTATGCAACTAAACCAGAGTCAGTTAGATGTAGTTTCAATTGTGTTTTGAGTGAGGAAAGTTTGTCATTGAATCTTAACTTTAGCAGGTGTAAATTCCATAAACGACAATTTTGGTTACAACATGGGAATTTTTCCTGCTGAATTGTTAGCTTTCTGTAGGCTTGGCAATAATTTATCACTAACATACTTCTTGCTGATAAGAATAACAATATTTTTTAGATTTTGACATTTCCTTGATTTATAGATAATTTAATGTACAACAAGTAGTTGAGTGTAGCTGAACTGCTGATACAGTGTCACAACTCAGTTCTTGGAGGGCTACACACTGATGAGACCTACAAGGAAGGTTGCATGTTCAAACTAAAGCTGTATGTTATGATCCAGTAGCCATCATAGATGTGTATCCACATTTCCTTCAACCACTGGTGCATCCTTTTAGAGCCCCGCAATTTTAAATAGACTGTTTGCCTGCTGAGCCTCTTAATATAATACTAGGTTATTCATATGGTCTTGGCTACATTTTTACCTAGCAGGACCCTATACACATTGAGATGCTATGATGTCTTCTGAGGACAACAACTTAGGAAATTCACATAAGAAAGAGAAAGGCATACATACACTGTCTGTTTAAAATTAGACCCATAACTCGGAATGGCTTAATTCCTTGTGCAGCTGCAAGAACTTCAAAGCTCACAATGTTTGAAGTAAGTGGCAAAATAACTCTTCCTTCACAAATACTAATATAGGACAGATATTGTTTATATTCCACATCTCTTTTCCTTCAGTAGAATTGCTCCACATCTCTTTTCCTTCAGTAGAATTGCAATTAAAATGTACATGAATTTAGATAATTTTCCTACAGATATATATATGTGTGTGTGTGTGTGTGTGTGTGTGTGTGTGTGTGTGTGTGTGTATGTATATATATATATATATATATATATATATATATATATATCTATATATGAGATCACTAAGGATTGCCGAACACTCAAAATCCCGACGCTGAAGATACCGAGACCAGATGACCGAATCCCCGCATTACCGAAAGACCAGAAGCGCGAAATGCAAAATCCCGATGTTAAGGGATTTTGTGTTAGTACTTCTGGTGTTGCGGTTCAGGTAAGTATTTGTGTGTAAGTGTGTTTGTGAGAGGTGTAGTGTGAGTAAGTGTGTGTTGTGACTGTGGTGTGTGTGTGTGAGGGACTGTAATGTGTGGGTGTGAGTTTGCCTTGTGTGTCTGTTTGTGCGATCTCGGAGTTAGAATAATAAAGTAGGGGGTGTGTGGGGGTGCAGGGAGGCTTGCCCTCCTGCCTATGTGTAGTGTAGAATGCATTGTTTGGTTGTGGGGGGAAGGTGTGTGTGTGTGTTGTTTGGTTGTGTAACTTTCGCGATTTTGAATTTCGGGATTTTGGGCATTCGGTATTTAGTAGTGATTCCATATATATATATATATATATATATATATATATATATATATATATATATATAT
Organism: Protopterus annectens; assembly: GCF_019279795.1. Lineage (NCBI taxonomy): Eukaryota > Metazoa > Chordata > Ceratodontiformes > Protopteridae > Protopterus > Protopterus annectens. The sequence continues at coordinate 550,697,777 of NC_056737.1, forward strand.
ATATATAGATATATCTCCAGAGATGACTTTGCTGAAAAATTTATTTCAACGAAAACACGAATCACCAGAGTCGGATGCAGAGAAACTATCCACGTGGCCACCACAAAACAAAACAAAAAAAATAAACGAAAGCAAATAAAGTCCAACCAAGATGGGGGCTTGGCCCTCCCACACCACCCCTCTAACTAAATATACCAATTTCAAGATTGCAATACAGCAGGCAAAATGGCTAAGTTCACCATGGTGGCCAAGTGGTTACTTTGCTGGAGTAAAACTGCAGTAATCTGGGATCGATCACACACACAGACACACACACACACACACAGACACAGACACACACACACACACACACACACACACACACACACACACACACACACACACACACACACACACACACACACTCACACACACACACACACACACACACACATGTGCTTGCCTGTACCTCTGACAAGTATATACCAAACAGGAGGGGTTCCAGGACTGAGGCCTGGGGGACGCCACTTGTAACCGGTTTAGAGTCAGACCTAGAGCCTGCAACTATCACCATATGGGTTCTATCCATGAGCCAATTGTCAACTGATCTCGTGATGTAGGAGTTTATGTTCAGGCTGGTGAGCTTGTCTATAATGCCAGAATAGGGAATGGTGTCGAAAGCCTTTGCGAGGTCTAGGTAGGCTGGGTAGAACTCCTTTCCCTTGTCTAAAGCCTTGGTAACTGTCTCAAAGAAGTCCACCTGGTTTAGGAGGCATGATCTGCCCTTAAAGCCAAACTGGGTATGGTTCAATGTTTGGATGTTCCCAATGTCTCTGTTAATGAGTTCCATGATGATGCGCTCCATAACCTTGCAGACCAAGCTAGTCAGGCTTATAGGGTGATAGTTCCCGAGGTCAGCTGTGGTTCCACCTTTGTGGAGCAGGATAACAGTTGTTGTGCACCACTCTATGGGTACGTAGCCTGTAGAGAGGCGGAGTTTGAACAGTGCGTTTAGGTGAGGGGTTAGTTCATTTTGGAGCTCGTATAAGACACAGTCTGGGACACTGTTCAGTCCCATTGAAGCTGTATTTTTGGCTTTAGATAGGGCTGTTTTAACCTGTGTGTTAGTGATTGCTGGGGCTCTACGTTCTTCTGGTATGGATATGGGCCCTTTACGGGGTGAGAGGGGGGCGAAGTTTGCACTAAAATCTGTCTGCCAGAATGTTGGCAATATCAGTCGGTTCAATGTATTTTGTGCCATTCTGCACTAACTCAGATCAGATCTGAGAGTTTTAACTTAAGTTCTTGACATAGCTAAAGAATGCTTTGTGGTTATCTTTGGAGTCCTTGGCAATTTTTCTTTCAAAGCTAGCCTTGGATGATTTTATGAGGGATCATAGATTCTTGCTGATACTGATCAGAGATGTCTTTCCTCTTTGGGATTTTACTCTTTTCTGTACTAGTTTCCTCCCTCTGTTGTATAGCTTATTTATGGCAGGCATCCACCAGACTGGTTTCCTTTTCTTGGAGGAGTGAGTCTTGGATTTGCTTGAGATAGCATGATCCATGCATTCTTGCAGGTGCTCATAGAGTGCCTTTGTAAGGGATTCAGCAACTTGGACAGTGTTGTCCTTTAGCATGGGGGCTGTGAACCTTTCCACTTCGGTCTTAAGTAATGTGAAGTTTGCTTTTGAAAAGTTTTTCACTGTGGTTTCCTTGATTGGGGGTGGGGGTGGAATGTGGATATCCAGAGTGATTAGTCTATGGTCTGATCTAACCAGCGAGGGGTTGACCTCCGGTGTAGAACACTGGTCACCCACGTTGGTGATGACCAGGTCCAATATGTTACCTCTGGTGGGGGTGTTGACCAGTTGATCGAGGGTATTTGAGTTTATAAATTCTAGGAAGCGTTGGGCAAGAGAGTTAATACTTTAGTAGTTCTCCCAGTTAATGTTTGCGTAATTGAAATCCCCCAATACTAGGGCATTTGGTAGGACCTTCATATTTTCCATTGTCTCCAGAAATGCGGAATGGAGGTCCTGGGTCATGGTGGGTGACATGTAGCAAGCTGCAATTTGAATTGCAGTTTTTCCCATTGTTAGTTGCACATGGATGATGTCTGAGGCATTGTGCTGAGCCACTAACCTGGAGGTGTGGGTATCTTTGATGAATATGGATACATCCCTGCCTTTTGTGTTTCAGTCCAGGTTCTGTGGCCGAAAAGTATGCTATGTGTTATAGCCTGGTAGTGCTGGGGTGTTCTCTGGAGCCTTAAACCACATTTCTGTTACTGCACAAATATTGATGTTCTCCATACTGAGGAGTGCCTCGAGTGCATGCATTTTGAGGTTTAGACTTCTTGCATTGAGTAGCATTACCCTCAGTTTTTGGTTACTTGTGCTATTTACGGTCGTGGGTTTGTCTTTTGAGCCTTTCCTAAAAATGGCACTACTGGGTTGGCAAAAGCCTTGGCCAGTATTCAAAAGCCTAAGGGTGACAGGTGCAAGCCATCTCTTGCGAAGCAATGTGGCTTGTCGAGCATGTCATCCCAGGTGTACAGATACTGGATCCCCTTTGAATGACACCAGAAACTTAGCCAACTGTTGAAATTGATAAATTGTCTTTATACTGTGCCCTCATCAGGATCATACTGGCCTGGGCTACTTGATCAGAGAGCTCTTCCATGCCTCTTTTCATGTAGTCCAGGGAGGTACGTTTCAGGTCATTCACACCAACATAGACAATGATAGAGTCGTATTTGTACTTGTTCTGGAGTGACCTGAGTGCTTGTGTTATGTGGCGGATCCTGGCACCTGACAGGCAGCTAACTGTAACCTTCTCCTTGTCCAGCCTAGTTAGTGGGACATCAGTGTGCCTGACTATAGAGTCACCTATTACTAGTGTGTTGGGTATGTTATTTTGCCTTAAGGGCTGTGATTGCGTGGCACACTGATTATGTGAAGTATGTGTTTCATGGTTTGTGATGGATTGTGGAAGTTGCTATGGTGTCTGTTTTGGAAGTCTCTGTTGCTATTGCAGATTTTTATTTAGAGCCTCCGAGTATGTTTTTGTGTATTTATGTGTGTTATTTGCTGGTGTTGGTTTAGTACATCTATGTGAGACTGGTGGTGTGTTGCAAGTATTTTCCTTCTTGTCTTGACTGTCAGTTCCAGTCTTGGGTTTTGAGACCTTTGCCTCCAGTTTGGCTGTATAATTGCATCTCTCGCATATATTAGCGTTTGGTGGTAGGAGGAGAGGGTTGTCTGTATACATAAGGCAGTTGTAATATTGCCTCAAAATGCCCAGATTCACTAGTTGGACTGGAGAGTACACCTAAAACTGCCCTTTGGACATGCCTGAATAGGTAAAGTGAGCTGTTTTACTGATTTGCTGGTATTGGCAAATAGAGAGCCTTGTCCTTCTGGACAGTATAGTGGGTCTAGTGCTAGGGTTAATTAGTGCTTGCTATGAGTTTTGAGCAAGTGCTGGGCTGTAAAATGAATGGTTTGAGTGCTTAAGTTGAAAGTTTGTCTAGTTCCAAGGGAAAAAATAAAGAGTAGACTTTGTGGAGCTGGGAATAGTTTAAACCGTGCAAATGCAGGTTTTATAGCAGGAAAATGAAAGAGAGATTAAATTAGCCCAAAATGGCCAATAAACTATTAACTTCTGGGCTACAGCAAACAAGGCGCACAACTTTCAGAAATAAATAATGCCCCTTTTGGCATGCATCTGTTCAGACACATGCAACAACTGGAACACCCACAGTCATAACTTACTAAAAGGATACAAGGCCTAATCAACATGTCCTACATGGACCAACTCAAAGCCCTGTCACCATAATCAGTATCCTACAGATTGATATAAACAGTGACCTGTGCCTGATATAAAACACATCCTCATCCATTACTGACAAATGTACTGCACATCAGGCATCAGAAATACTCTGCCTATGGATATAATCCTGTTCTGCAACATCAAGAAAATGGTTTGGAGGGACAGCTATATCTCAGAGGATACCACTGCTCTGGAACAGACTCCTTATTGACAAAAAACAAAGTTCATCTCTGTCCATATGCGCAACTTAGATCTATGAAGGAAAAACAGAAAATGCACCCCAGTATTAGCTTCTATGCTACTAATGGACAGACATCTCCTAAATGCTTTATCCCATGAATGTGTATTATCTATGATAGATCACAGTTATTCTCAATAGGGGTAATATATAATTAATCGACCATGAGATGGGCAAGAACAATCTATAACCAAATGGGATGTTATTTCAAACACAATAATGTAATTTGGGTAGGCTTAAAATGGACCACAAGGTCAGCTAGCCTAGAACTTACCTATAAATCTAAAAAAAATAACCTATGCAGATGTTCAGCTTAGCACCCTAAGCTTTAGTTACTTTCATGGATGTTGCTTAGTAACCTGAATTCAGTGTACACCCAAGTGGCAAAGACAAAGAGAGCAGAAAGAAATGTAATTTTTTGCCCCCATGGAGACAAATACCTGATAGGATAGGCACTGTTTAACAAATAAATGAATAGTCAGAGTACACAAGTCTTTTTGGATAACTGCATAAGCTAGGGATAATAGCTGGCTGGATATGAAAATTGTTGCAGTTTAGACAGTCACTTAATGAGGGTATCTGTTGTAGGGATGCTATGGCTTGAGTGAAGTTTTTCATTTTTTTAAACCCTTCTCTTTCTATGCTGTTTGTAGGTCAGAATATGAATATAGTTCTAAGAAATATGGTAACTCTGTGTTTAAAGGTTTGTGCCTCAAACCCTTATCATCCATGATTCAGCCCTGACCTCTTGCCACTATTTGTGAAGTGTGTATGTTCTGCCTTTTGTCTGCCTGAGCCTTTTCTGAGTACAGTTATGCCTTGCAGTCTCCTCAAAACATGCTACTTTACATTGTCCATATGTATGTATAATTATACTCATTTAGTCTTGTTCTTATATCTCGGGCATGACTTACAAGTCTGAAGGACCAGCTTCCTTTTCCGGTTAATAAAAAAAAATACATAAACTGTACATCTCACACATTTTGTTTTATCCGTCTTATGTACTATAAAGAAGAGTGCTCAAAATTTTTATTTGAGTGACAATCCGCAACGCTAAATATATTCCAATACCTTGCAAACATTTATACATTAGTTAATACATTGTTCTATAAAAATGATCTGAATTACTATGATTAGTTTCCTGATGTTTTTGACATCTAGTTCATTGCAATGCTTAAGGCATGAAATGAATTTCTGTGCTTAAGCTACAAAATTCTTTGAGTGGAATGTGAATTGTTTTATTTTGTTTTCCATGCAGTTTTATCAGGAAGTGGGCATTGCTGGAATGAAAATCCTGTTTCTTCACATGCAGTCTTTCCTCCATACACATTAAAATGCAGAAATGTCATTACAGAAGCTTCATATTGATGAATCATCATAGACATTAGCCATGCTTTCATTATCTCACAGAGGTGCTCTTTTATGTATGTATTTATTTATAAGCACATTTATATCAAAAGGATCTTTTCCTAGCTTACTGAGTGACCACTTTGTGCTTCTGCTCAAACACAAAATGAATTTAGACTTATGTAATTTTTATTTCCTTATATAGCCATGTGTTTTTAGATTTGTCTGGAGGAATATGAAAACCCATTGTCTTCAGACCTCGTCTGAAAGCAGAAAGCAATTGTATCTCACTCAACCAAACCTAATGTAAAACCATTTTATTTGCAATCTGTCCAAGTCTTTTGGGTTTATAATGCCATGACGGGAATGGACAACATTCCTATGTCAAAGTACAATTAAAACTCATGACATTAGTACTGTTTCAATCTTTGTTTTCAGCCAAAAATGCTCTTGTTCATAGTTTCATAGGTAGGTACTAGGCTATCGGCCCTGGGGTCTATACAAGCCCAGCCAAAAAAGTACCCTGGCTTTTGCCACCCAAGAAAATTATTTTCCTGTGCCACTGTCTGCACCTGCAATATACCCAGTAACGAGTCCTTCTGCAATTCATATGCAGTTTCATGTATTGGCAACATATCTAAATATGATTGTAGATTCTTTTTTGTAAGACTCATTGCTCCTACGACTATTGGAACTGTTTGGGTATCTGTCTTCCATATTACTCTCATTTCTGCCTGCAGATCCTGATATTTTATGGCTTTGTGTCTTTCTGTATGCAGGACACTGTAGTCACTGGGTGTCATACCTCTCAACTGTACAGAATTTCACAGAATGTCCAGATTTTTGCCTCATATTTTGGTCCCTTTCTCATAAAATTGTGGTTTTCTGGCAAATAATTGACAAATTATTGAGGGATAAAGTCTAAAAATAATGTCAGCCAGTTGAGTTTCAGACTTCTTTCCCTTGAGAAAATTCATACTAATGCAAAACCTGCTATTCTATCAATTTTTTAAGTTTGTAAGAGCAATATTTAAAGAGTGTCCCTATTTTTGGGCCTTTGTCCCCCCATTATTGATGGCTTTGTCCAGATGTCTTGCTCTAACATGTTGAGAGGTATGTTGGGTGTGGCAATTTCAATGATTAATGCTACTTTTGTCTTCTTTTCATGGACCACTATATTTGTTTTTATAGCATCTATCTTTTGAACTGTTGGTAATGGGTGATCCCATGTGATGAAAACTTCATCATTTTCTATGATGCTTTGTGGCTCATGTTTCCAGTGTTTTCCAGCCACATAATGCCATAATGTTTGCATAATCCCAGTGCAACAATCTTGCCACATTATTATGATTTTCAGTATACAGTCCTTCTGCCATTAGTATGTCACAACCAGCAACAGGCTGTGCAACTGTTTCCAATTCAGTTTTACAAGACCTACATTTATCTGTTTCTCCCACATGTTCAATGGACTTTGTAAACCAGCATGTACGTAGCCCATTGTCTTGGGCTGCCAGTATTAACCTTTCATCTCTTGGTTTGAATTCGCCTCTCCTTAACCATTCCTGTGTTTGTTCTTGATCAACATGATGTTCTTCCAGAAGTCTTCTATACTTGCAGCAATATTTATGCATTTTCTACATTTCTTGCCTTCTCATCTGGTCCTTCACCTTATATTTTTTCTTTTGTTTTTTGGAACATTCAGTTGGTGCCTGATTTTTATCTACTTCTGTGGAGTGTGTATGTTCTGCCTCTCCATTCCTGCTTGATGCCGATATGCTTCTGCTAGATTTAAGCAGAGAAGTCATCTTAGATTTATTCACCTCATGTTTCAAAATTTTCAATATGTTTGGGTCTTGTGAGGTCATCAAATATGCGTGGAGTCCCACAATCGCAGAGCTTTACATGTAATCAATTTCAAGAAGGCCCATCCCTCCTTCGGAACGGGGAATATATAATTTTGGTATGCACTGATTTTTATAAATCATTTGGTGAGCATTAAGCATCCTTCTTGTTTTCCTGTTTAATCTATCCAACAAGTTTTGGGGCCAGTCAATCACTCCAAAACTGTAGAAGAGTGAATTGGTTTATAGGTTGGAATTCTTCCTAGATGTCAACGCTGTTTGTAGAAGTCTTCAAAAATATTACTTGCTAAGTTTTACTTGCATTTGTTCATGTTTTATTGTTGATTCTTCTTCAATCCCCAAATATTTATACACTCCCTCTTGCTCAAGTTCTTTTATATCACATTCTTGTCAATGAGGTAATTCCAGAATTTCTCTGCAAGCTAAAATGTTGTCTGTGCCCATATCTAAATAAAAAACAAATATGGAGAGAAATGGGGAACAATCAGGCCTCTCAAGATGTTAGGTAAATTGAAAGTCTGGTGCTTCCAAGTCATAGCCAGAAATTATATCAAGACAAATGGATAATTAGCATATCATCCCAAATAAAAAAAGTTATAGCTGGATAGTAGTCCATACAAAATTGATTTAACATAAAAAATAGAAAAATAAAAATATGCTGCCACACTGGTAGTTCTCTTGTTTCTTTAGAATTTATTGTTAAGGCAGATAAGTGTTGTGTCCAAGTGCCCAATACTGTTCACATTAAACATATGGAAGAATGCACTAGTAAGCTGCCATGTGGAACAATATAATACACTCTTAACTGTTAAATATTTAACATGTTAGAGTGTATTTCACATACATATGGCTGAAAAAAGATTCTAGTCCCATGCAAATGCTTGCTAAATATGTGTAAAAGCATTACAGAAGATATGTAAATTTTTACAGCATTCTCTAAGACTTCAGTGTTATAACCATTTCTGAGGGACAAACTCTTAAGACAGCAGCGTAACTTAAAGTATTATTTACTTTGTGCTCTGTTTATATGATTTGGTCTATGAGGCATGGGACATTTACAGACTGGTAATACAGAAAAAGAGATCTCTAGCAAATTAAGCATGATCACAGAGTAGAAATAAATAATTGCACATAACCTTGATATATCAAATTGTATACACTTTTTTTGCTAGTACAAAAACAGGATAATTTCATTAAGACTATTCACACATTAGATGACAAATACAAGCAATGTACATTTTGATATTCTAGGTAATCACAACTGAAAGAATTAGAAACAGAAGGTTTGATATGGGTATTGTACACCACATTAGTTTTGGTTAGGATTCGGTTATGATCAAACCCTATAGCAGTCCTGCATTGTGTTATTTGCTGTTAAAATATTTTTTAAAGTTGAGAAATTGACTAATCCTGTCATATTATGTACACCATATCAAGCTGCTTACAAGTGAGTGATGTTGCACTGTATCACTGTGCATGCTGGAAGTCTTGAAATACCTTTAGCAAGTTTGTACGTTACTGGGTGGCCTTCTGTGATACCACCAGTATAGACAAGATAGATCAGTTATCAGAAAAAATATGAGGTCAAAATGTTTGCAACAGATGCATCCAGCTGAAGTTATACTGCCCCAGACACAGCCTATGAAGAAAGAAGAGAAGGAGGCCACCCTAAAAAAGAACAGCACTACGGAAAATAGTCAGGAAACAGCAGGCCCAGATGAGGTCACAGCAGATACGATCAAGGTGTTGGGTAAGACAGGTGAGAAATGGCTCCTGAGTACACTCAGTAGGGAAATCAAGGTGTATCCCTGACACTGGAATACAGACATAGTAGTGCCAGTGTAAAAGACCAAAGGAGACATCCACAGCTGTTGGTAGTACAGAGATGTAACATGCACATTCTGGAGATTGTTATTGATAAACAGCTACACAGAGTAGCATAAAGTAAGATGGGAGATGAGCAATCCAAATTCAGATCAGGATAGAGCACAGCTGACCCAATGTTTGCAGTTAGAAAGATAATCAGAACAAGTTAGAGATGATGGAGTCCAACTGAGCTTTCATAGACTTGGAAGAAGCATATGACAAGGTTCCTAGAAAGCTTATATGGGCAGCCTTAAGTTGGGTCAAAGTCACAGAAACATTTGTAGAATTAGTGGTAGCTATGGACAAGGACCCAATGATTCAAGTACAAACAGTGTTTAGTCTCAAAGAGGGGATCCCAGGGGTAATAAGTGTACATTAAAGTTCAGTTCTGAGCAGCTGCTGTTCATACTAGTGTCGGAATACATCAGAAAACAGGATGGAGGGGACAGATTAAAGTTGCTATATGTAGATGGTGTACCATTCCAGTCAAACTCTGAGCAAGAGCTTCAGCAAAGGAAAGAAGACTGGAATTTAAATCGGAAGGCACATGGTATGAAACTGAGTACAGATAAGACATTTGTAATCACAGAAAATGAGGAAAATCAGAAGGACCTGAAAAGTGACATAGAATGGAAAACAGTGGGACAGGTTAACAGCTTAAAGTGTCTGTGAGGGGTGGTGGAAGAGAAGGTGAGTGTAAATGAGAAGGTTTAACCTAGTATCGGAGGAGCTGCAGCCAAATGGTGCAGAGTGACACTGGTAGTGTATAACATAAAAATGCGAAAGAAGTTGAAATGTAAGATGTACAAAACAGTTATGAGACCAGTACTAATGTACGGTACAGCATTATGGTCAGGAAAGGCATTGTAATTGAGGAAGATAGACGTGATGGAGATGAAGTGGCCAGAATGGGTTGTAGGATGCCAACTGTAAGACAGATGGAGAAATGAGGACATTAGATCAGAAGCCAAAGTTGTTCCGATTTAATATTTTTGCTGAAATATTTCTTACAATAAATCTCTTTAAATTCATTGCAACAAAGTCTTTGGTAATTGCAATGTTGATTTCCTTCATTGAGATGGGGAGAAAACAAGTATATAGAATTTTAGAAACTCGTGCATGGATTTAGGAAGCTAGTTGTCTTTCTACATCAAGCAAAATGCAAATATGTTATTGTATGGTGATGAAAAAGAGCTTAGAGGGCACGTCAATCAGAATGTCAGTAAAAAAAAAAAAAAAAAAAAGTACACACAAACATATTATATATATATATATATATATATATATATATATATATATATATATATATATATGTAGACACACACACACACATACATATATTTATAGGTATAGGTCAGGAAACAAACTAGACCAATTGGAAATAAATCATTTGAACATTCCTAGTAATAATGTAGGCAAAGAGCTATGTTGCAATAAATGTGCAGAATAAAAGGGAATAAACCATGCCTGGGATATACATATGCAAAGATTAACAAGGTAGAAGGCAGAGAAAGAGAAGAAAATAAGATGTGTGTTGCAGTCTGTATAAAGAAATGTCTCAAAGCAAAGTTATAAGCAAACATAGTTCCTATTGCCTATGCCCCCCACAAACGCATACAATTTGTAATTCTGCACTTTCAGTATACCCATGGGTAGAAGGAAAACCTTACCTACTTGTGGCTGTCATACATGTGGCAGACACTGTATATATCTGTTGGCTTCCAAAATAAGAAACCCTATCAAAATGCTTCTGCATGCTTCCATAGTGTTCAGCATCCCTACTAAGGATCACACTGATCCCTAAATATGTAAGCTAGTACAGTAATCACCACTAATATTTGTTACAGAGTAAATCCATCCTGATACTGAAGAATGTGATTTTTCATATCCAACAGCCCACTACCATGGCAGCATTATTCTTACTTGGCGCTGTAATCCTCCCATCATGTAAGTGATATACCCTCCTAACTTGCATAGGTATGGTATTGTGTGATACACAGCATGCTCAGTCCATGTGCTACCTTGTATTATAATGCATGCATTATATGATTCTAGTTGGCTTGTATCATGACCTTTAGTTGTGAAGCAGATGCTGCCTTTTTGCCAGTACCAAGATATATTGCCCCAGTATGTGGCTCACATGAGGTAGCTCTACTAATTTTTCATTCCCTTACTATCATACTTCCTGCTTAAATGCTGCTCTCACAGCTATGATAGGCCATGTCGGGTTGTTTCTCTGTTACTCTACCAGATTATTCAGTGCCATGTTATACAACATAGTCGACAGCACAAAGATTTGGCTGCAGGACTCATGCGTGCTATAGTATACTAATAGACATATCAAGGTAGTGAATGTGACCCTTCACTTAGCCAAATATATGTTTCACTATGGTGTTGGGAGTTGGTGATGGTGGGGGATCATCCTCCACCATTCCAGCATATATCTGGCATCATGTGCAACACACAACAGTGGCATCATTATATGTGGCTTCTTGTTACATGCCTGCATTGTAATAGAGTATACTAGCCTCTACATCCCCTATATGTTTACATACTAACTAGATGAATCTAGGGAAAAATCCCCCTGCACAAACTAGTAGTATGTGTGCCATATGCATGAATTATGGAAACTGCCTGGAGAGCACACAGAAATATCACAGATGATTTTCTGTGCATTCTGTGCAACCTGACAGTTGAGGGTGTGAATGAGTTTGGGTCTTGGTAGCAATATTTGTGCAATCAGTGCTCACAGGATTTCAGGGTATTGGACTTTTCTTTTGTGCAATTGGTGGCTCACAGGATTTCAAGGAAATGGGCTATGCTTTCTAGGACTGTATTCTGTTACACAGAGGTGTATAATGGCTAGACTGTGTTCAGGCTATGAATCCCTAAAGATCTTATTTTAAGTATGCTTTTAGTACTGGGGTTGAAATAAGCTCCACCTGCTTATCATGCATTAGTTTCTGTTTAAAAAGTGGTTATAGGGAGTGTGTGGCCAAGATGGCACAAAAGAGTAACAAGTTAAATTTTTTTCTGATTTTTAATTAGTCAAAACCTATACATTCTAAACATAGATGAAGAAAAGAAGAAAGTGATAGGTTTTTAATTTCTAAAACTAAATCAGTCAGAAACTTCATTTCAAATATAGAAAAGGAGGACACTGTAAACTGAGTCACCTAATAAACAATTCACAGGATCCTTCTCTTAAAAAGACATTGGATTTTTGGTGATAAACATATAATATGTCATGACAAAGAGTGATAAACTGGATTTAAAGTATTACAGCTTAAAAATAATGTAATCAAATTGACATTTTCCGTAATCTGATAAAAGCAACAAGGTACAGAAATAACTGTCACAGAGGAATCCTTAAATGATCATGAAGGAACAATTTCTGAAGGTGAGCCACACACAGAATTTCTTTTAAAACAAAACAACTGGCTAATTCAAAAAAAGAAAAGAAAAAAAATACATAGGTAAAATGGAAAATAGACTGAGATATAATAATATAAGAATATATGGAATACCTGAGAAATCTGAAGGAGAATATATTTTATCAACATGGTTACATAAAAACTTGAACTTACTATGAGTGTTATCATTTGGATTAGAAAGGGTTTATATATCTTTGCCTCTCCCCAAAAGAAAAACAAATGCTCCTCAGTGTTCAGTAATTGTGAAGTTTTTCTCCAGCATGGAAAAAGACCAAATATTGAAAGCCACTTGGACAAGTCCGCCTATCAAAATTGAAGAAAATGTTATTCGCTTTGACAATGAGTATTCAACTAAAGTAATGAATTAAAAGAAGGCTGGTTTACTTGTAATTAGAAAGCTTAAACAAAAATATATAAAGTCAGTTTGTCAACTGGAAGAACTAATAAAAATATGTGAAACTTTGGAAGAATCAAATGAGCTTATACAGAAGAAAAATATCATTACATCAGTGGAAGAAATGGAATGGCAGCTGTATCCTTGGAAAGGCAAAGTGAAGTTAATGCACAGAAAACAAATAGTAAACCTAAAAGGCAAAAATAATGTGATGGGCTGCTTTGTTCTTTTATTTATTTATTTACTTAATTATTTTGAGTATATGTAAAACTCTTTCTGGCTCACAAAAGATTGTTCAGGGGAAAATATAAATAAGTAATCTATTATTTAATACCTGACAATAATATATAAAGTATGGATGTTATATAATAGCTTTCTCCTACTAAAGCTGAAACGTCTTACTAAAACATGAGTATAGTCACATATTGGTGTATTTAAAAATAGATTATAAGAATATTTTTATTTGTTGAAGCTATCCTGTAGTATACATAGTTATATACTCTCTTAGAGAGATGTTTTAAACATGACTAGTAAAACATTCTAAAACAATTGTCTTAAAGTATAGCTCTGTGTAGTCTTTTTATGTACAGGACAAGTTATGTTATGTACTTTCATTATTTTTAGGTTTATTAGATTAAATTTCTGACTAACTTAAAAAAATGAAGTTGCAGCAACAGTATTATTTTGAATGCTGTAAATGGTGCCTTGTAAGTTTTTGACCAACTGCCAAACTTTGATATTTTTATGTTTGAGAAAGTTTCTTGGCACAATTAGCAAGCGTAGAGCTAGTTTATTGGCATTAAAGTAAAATTCCTTTAGTATTAAGTGTGATACCTCAAATTACAGGACATCACAAACAAGGATATTTTAAGAAGCGATTATTTCTATTGTATTTCAAAAGCTATGTCAAGTATCTGTGGTTTATGTTTCTTTACATGACTTTTGGCTGTCTTTCATTTTCAGGGACATCCCTGATTTTGACAGTTTTGACTCTGCCTTCTTCATCCCTCCTAACACTGGTAGCTTTTGGAGAGATGGTATTGAGTTGCACTTAATGAATGAATAAAGTGCTTGGAGTTGTAGACTTTGTTGGTTTATATATAGATTCACATTGTCTTGTTCCGTTAGTTTCTTAAGTTAACAGTTCTGGTGTTTTGGGGAATGTCTTTGTTTCCAGATTTTCCTTGAATTTGTTGGGAGCTATAATTCTTTTTTTATGATAATGAAGAGATAGACTTGTTTTTGTTTATTTGAGGAAAATTTAAAAAAAGGGTGACTTCAGTAGAAATTGGACCTATAATATCTTACTTGTAATTTGTTTTTCTATCAACATTGTCAGTCATTCAAAGGTTATTTTAAAATCTAAAATATTTAGTTTCTGTAAGAAAAAGGTAGTTTTTTTGATAAATTGATATAGTACAAAATATTAGAATAAAATAATTCTTATTTAAAAAAATAATACAGACTATACAGAACTGCTCTTCTGACTAATTACAAGAATGTCACTGGACAGCTTCAAAAGATATTTGTTACTTATAAAGCATTTTTAAAGCTAAACCAAACATTTCTGATATGAGGTCTGTGCTATAAAATATTGCTATACATGTTAGAACACACAGAGTCTTTGAAATGTACCTCTAAACTGTCCATATTTTTGCATAATATTTCATTTTTTGGTCTTACCCTCATAAAATTTGTGATTTTCAGGCAAATCACTGAGGACTGACATTGTTTTGAGTTTCAGACTTTATATCCTTTAGAAAATGCATGCTAACACAAAATCTTTTATTTCATCAACTTTCTAAGTTTATAAGAGTGATATTTAATATTTGAATATTTTTGGACTAGTGTCCCCATTTTTGTGCTAAGAGGTTGAGAGATGTGCTTGTAAAAGATAGGTAGATAAATCAATATGAATACAAACAGAGTAAGTTTCATTTAACTAGAGAGATGGGAATATTATTTATCATGTAAGATAAACATATTAAGTCAAACATTTACATGAAAACAACTAAACTATGGAAATTACACTGTCAGATTTATGAAGATATATGCTGAGAATAAGACTTGTATTGATGAAATTGCCATATACTTAATGAAGTCATGTGGGTTATAAATAACCACTGTAACTGAATTGTGACATATGTCTTTTTCATATTCAAAATAGATAAATGCATTACATAAATCGAATACAATTGAAATGTATGATAAATCATAATTTTGAACTATATTGGATATCAAATTTTAGCCACATCATTGAAAGCAGACCAAGAAGAAAATATGTGATTTTCCTACTTTGGAAACAGTGAAGAAGAAGGACACAGCAAGTAACACTGTCTCTCCTTTGTTGCTGAGTGATGCACAAGAATGGAAAAAAAGATTATACTAGACATAGGTATGATATTCGGTGAGGCATTGATTTGCTCCTTACATCTGAATGGCCAAGTAAACATGAATGAGAACAATGATTGATAAGGATAAGGCATATAGAACAGTATCTGTATAGTAAACTAAATATAGATGGGATAGTACTAAAACAAGTATCTGGGGAAGAGAGTAAGGAAAAATATGAGCAAGATAACTTAGCTTTTTATTGTCATGGATCTTACAACTAAACATCAGAGAATATATGAAGGGGATAATATCAGATCAGCGTGGAATACATGATGAAATATATGCATGTTATGAGCAAGCAAAACAGATTATGTGTAGAAAAATAATTATTACTTAAATAAGATTCACTGCTGTGAGAAACATTGATTTCTACAATGGAATAGTTTAAAAGAGAGGAACAATAATACATTAGGGAACAGTGATATTATGTAATGTTTATTATGCAATGTTAATAGAACTATGTCCAGTTTAGATAGGAAAAGGTAACAAAGGATGTGAAGGAAACAGTAAATACTCAGATAAATTACATAGTAGGGTATAGTGATATTATGTAATGTTTATTATGCAATGTTAATAGAACTATGTCCAGTTTAGACAGGAAAAGGGAACAAAGGATGTGAAGGGAAACAGTAAATACTCCGATAAATTACATAGTACAATATCATAGGAGGTCTTTACAGAGAAATAGTATGGAAGTTAAAGAGAGACAGAGAGGTGAAGATAAACTATGATAGTGTATTCAAAACAATATATTTTCATATCTTTTCATAGACGAATACAATAGACAGGGTAAAGAGTGACAGTAAGAGATTAGCTTGCATAAAGTGCAAGAATATTATGTATTGCATATATGTAGAAGAAAATGACTGATAAAGACATTAATGAAGTTGTATCAATTATTTTCAGAATATAATAACAGAAAGGCAGGTTAAATCATTTGTCCATTACTACATTTCACAAAAGGTCAAATAGAGTGAATGGATTCACAAGTACAGTTCTGATTATAATAATGTTTAATAAATATCAATGGAACTTTTTTATCTATGCCTGAAACTGTTAATATTAAACACCACAAATACACACACATATATACATGCACACACACACACACACACACATATATATATATATATATATATATATATACACACACACACACTATATATATATATATATATATATATATATATATATATATATATATATACACACACACACACACACACACACACACACACACACACACACACAAAAACACATATGTATGTATATTACATGCATTTGAAATATGGCTACCTTTAGATATGTGTATATACATTTATAGGTGTACATGTGTGTAAATGTCTTTATAAGAATGGAATCAAGAAATACAAAGAATGGAAATTTAAAAAAAGAATAAAGAACTAAAATATTAACTTGATACTATTGGGAATAAGGAAAAAGTACTGTATTGCATAATATGTTATGCTATTTAATGAATAATATGACATTCAATTCAATAGATACATAATTCAAGCTAAAAGAGCATATAGAATACATTTAGTTTCATATTTTAATAAAGGGCTTAATAGAAGAAAATGTTTGTATCACAAAGTAGTAATATTATTAATTATAGAAGAAATATGAATAAAATAATTCAGTCAAGAAAGGGAATAAGAAAAGACAAAAAGAACAGGGAAAAAAGGGTGAAATTGAAAGAAAGGGGGCATTTTATTTTTATTATTTTATAATAGCTTATCAATGGAAATGACAAAGGGATAAGAGTTTTATATAATCTGTCTATAGTCTTAGGTAAGGAACTTTTTGTATCCATATATTGTAGGCTTGTAAATATGATATGGCTATATGTTAGATTACTGCTACTAATTTATTGAATTAAAAACTAGAAGAAGGTATTTAATATTAATTTAAAAAATATATGAGCAATCACATTTTAATGTATATGGTTTATATTGAAAACCAATCTATTTTCAATTAGATAAAAATACAAAAAAAAAAATAAAACAAAACATGAATAATCAATTACATAGTGGCAATAAAAGAAAGGTACTGTTGAAATATTTAAAATTAAACAAAGGAAATATATCAAAAACCCATTTAATAGAAACATATATGCATTTATTTGTTAAAACAAGAAGAGGAGCAATTATTTTATGAAAAAATTCTCAAATTATACCAAAAATCTTAGATACATTTATTAGCAATAAAGGGGTTCTTTCAACTGTAGTTATTCAATATAAAAGAAAATAATTATTGGCTAACTGTTACTAGAAATCTGGTTTGGGAGTAAATATAGCTAGGAATTATCTGGAAATTTTGTAAAGACTGTGGAGAGGGATCCTCATTATGGCAGGAGGATGCAATTATATATTCATAAATAATGATACCAGTTGTAAGAGAAAAAAAAAACACTGAAATTCCTGATTTTTTTTTTTTTTTTTTTGGTTTAATGATAATTAATAAGTTAATAAAATCATTCTATGGCATACTTTAACATTCATTTTAGTGAAAAAATGGGATTTTTTAAATGAAATTAAAGAAGGAGATAAACTAATATTTAAAAAGAATCACATAATATTAGATTAGAACAGCAACACACAGTAAAGGAAATAAATAAAAAATAAAGTTATTAATGTCTAAATACCAAAAAAGTTTATATCAAAGTTGCTTTACAAAAAGTTAAGATACAAAGTTATGCAATGCCACAGAAAAAATACATGATTTAGCAAATAGAAGTAAACTAATAAAAAATAAAGCTCAAATAAAAAATGTAATAAATTCATTAGATAATACAAATACATTAGATATGGGATAATTGGTTTCAATTTTTAAAATATTACCTTGAAAAAATATTAATAATATACTCATAAATTACATATTAAGAATGTCTAAAGAATATTTCCATGAAACCTAAAGAAAAACAAATAGAAGAAATATTGGGAAAATGTATAGAGAAGAAATTAAAGATGCAATTAAAAACACTAAGAAGGAAGCTCCTGGAATGGCTGGTAAAACTGTGGAAATGTATTACTTAACAAAATACATTCATTGTTGGATGATGTGTTTGGATCAATACAATACCATAAAATTATTCTTCTCTCATGGAAATTCACCTTTATTTCCACAGTTATAAAACAATGGAAAATAAAAAAAAAGCTACTTCATACAGACCCATTTCACTACTAAATGTTGATTATAAAATATTTGTAATGATACTATTTAATAGATTAAGAAAAATTGTAAACAATTATTAATAAAGATCAAACTGGGTTTATTATAAATACATTAACTTACGATAACATTAGGAAAGTCATTTCAATAATAGATCAAACTAGTAATAAGAAAAATAATTAGTATAGATATTGAAAAAGTATTTGATTCTGTAAACTGTAATTATCTTAGAACATCAATTTAATACGTTTCCAGAGAATTCTGTAGATTTAATAAGGAAACATTTAAAAGGATCTAGAACTTACTATAAAATAGTTTTATATCACAGGAATTTCAGCTTCTTAAAGGAACAAGACAGGGTTGTCCATTTTCACCATGTTGATTTGCTTTAGCATTAAAACCATTGCAAACAGTATTAGGTATAACAAAAATATAAAATGATTTGAAGTTGATAAAGATTTTCAATCTAAAATTCAATTATTTTCAGATATTTTCTTATCAGTATGTGATGTTATTGAGTTAAGTGAGGAAATTAATGAGCAGACAAATTTAAAACAACTTTTTATTGAGTATTATTCATAATAAAACTAAACTTATTTTAATCTATTAAATTATTCATTTTAACTTTAAAAACAAATATACATTTGATTGGGAGACAAAAACATCACATATTTAGGAATATATATTCATTCAGATATTAATCATATTAATAATAATATCTTCAATGAAATAACATCTTGAACTTGTTAAATGAATGTGTTTTTCTTTGTATTTCAGGAAATATTCATGCTTATAAAAAGCATATTACCTGAACTATTTTATTTTTTACAATCAATAGCTGTGATGCCAAATAGACCATTAATGCAAAACTTAGAAAAAAATAATTTGATGGTATCCAATAAAAACAAGAACTTCTTATAACAATCATATAAGAAAATAGGATATACAATCTTACACTTTAGCAGCTATTTGGAGTTAATGATACTATGGTTAGAGTGTCATTATTTTAGTCAAAAGAAGAATGTACATAAACAAATACATTCATATACTTGCAAAGTTTTTAAGTGGTATCGAAGTAATGAATAATAAATCTGTATGGTTATTAAAATATTTTTAGATGAAAACAAAGTAATAAATTTAGACTCAATTACACAAACCTGATATTGAATCCTTTAAAAATGTTTAGCATTCCATGGGTTAAAAAGTAGAAAAGTATAATATTCCCAAATGTATTTAGACCTAGATTTATAGAAAGTGTAATCATTAATAACAGGATTTCTTTAAAAAAATATAAATATAAAAGTTTGGTATGATTGTATAGATAAGAATTCATTACTTACATTACAACAAATGAAGAGACAGTATAATAAATTATATTCATAAATGAACACTACATAGGGTTCTTGAAATTTTTAAGAGCAATTTTAGTTTTATGAATAAAAATGACCACCATAATTTACAGGAAATGTTGAAATATTCTATTCCTACTATTTATGGGGATAATGCATTTGGAGAAGGACTCTCAAAATGTTATAAAAGATTGATAAAAAATATCTTAAATTGTGGAAATGTATTGAAGTCATAGAAGTAAAATATCTAATGGAAGAAAACAATACAAGCCTTATATTAAAATATCTTAGTTATCTTAATGTTTATATTGGAAAACCTCCACTTGGAAACATATTCATAGACGTTTTATCACTCCCTTTACAAATTTTTGTAAATCTGATAAATCTCTTTAAAAGACCAACAATATTAGTAAATACTATTAATAAATAATTCAATACCAACCATAAGTAGTTAATCGATATTGCATGTTTTGGGAACTTGTACCTGTTGCTGGAAAATTAATTGCTAGATATTGGAAAACTAATTAAATCCCATTATTCAAAGACATTTTGAATGTATCCATTATTTTGCCTAATAACTAGAAATATATAAAGAAAGTAAGATCCGATAATATCAATTTAAAATCTTCTTTGGGACAAATTGGTGATGCTATTAGTCAAATACAATAACAACAATTATAAAGATTTGTATTTTAATTGAAAAATATTTGCTGTTAAATGTGAAAAATTGTAATCTTTTCTTTCTATTGTGTATGTAAATATTGTAAATACATCTTTTCTTTCTATTGTGTATGTAAATATTGTAAATATACTAACATCCATAAAATCATTTGAAGAAAAGTGGTCAGATCCTTTGTGCTTTGCTCTGAGTTTTTTTTTTTTTTTCAACTGTGTTGCAGTCTTTGCTCCACAATAGCCAATAGGCTTGATTACAGGACACAAAAAATGTTCAAGAAACACCCACATAATGGTGATTATCTTCTATACAGTGATTCTGAACCACATGTGTTCTTGAACATGCTTTAACATAATGCCAAGGAAATAGTGTAGGATCTGCAGTTTTGCTTCAATGTCCTTTGCAGCTTACTGAAAGGTTCCTGTTAATAAAATAATTAATGCTACACATAACCTAGTATCCAATTTAATGGGTAATCCATAAAACTCCTAGATTCCACCTGTAGATGACAATTCAATAATCTACCATATGTTGCCTCTAGCCAAATTAATGCGGAAGTTACCTGATGATCAGCCTGGTGATGGGAAGTAAGGGGCTGATGTTACTGCTGGCACTGGGGTGGAGGACATTGTCACAAGTACTTTACCTGAGAACAGTCATTAACATGTGCTGTTTGGCTATAGCTGCTACTACCACAAGCCCTCAGTATTTAAAACAAGATCTACATTGCAGCACTGTGGATCTGCTTTATATATCATTGAATTGCTCTGCAATGTTTGATGTAATTTTTTGGAGAGCCTGTCTTTCTTTATTCACACTTGAACCCCGACCCACATCATGTGATCATTTATATATACTGCAAACAGCTCCATATTTTACATTGGCATAAGCTTGTTGTGTCTCTCTGAATTGCTTCCTTCCTTAGCACTACCAGTACCCACCTTTTTTGTAGTTTTATGTACTGTTTATGGCTATTGGCCCATACATTCAGATTGTGCAGCTTCCAAAATATGAAAGGCTACTTGTGAAAATTTACAGAAAAAAAAACAAAATTCTGGATTTTTCTGCATTCAATATATTACAGAATTAATGTAAACAAAACTGTGTGACCACAGAGGAAAACTGTACTCCTTTTTTATTGTCTACTGTACCTCTGTAGTCACACAGTTTTGTTTCACATTTGTTTCTTTTATGATGTTTAGAAGCTATGTTATATTATTACTATAAAGACTGCAAATGTACTGTATGTTTTCATTGCAAGGACAAGTTTTGCTGAAAACATTGCTGTCTGTACCTTTAAATACCATCTACTATTAAAAAGATATTTACACTTGTTTGACTTGTGTTTAACCTGATTCATCAGAAAATTATGAATTCAAGGTGTATAGTGTCTGCTACGGGTAAGACATTCAATAGCTACTAGGTATGTGACTGAATTATATATAGAGAATACCTTTATAATCCCAAAATTCTGAAATACCGAATTACAGAATCCTGAGATTATAAAGTCGAAAGCTCAAAAGTTCGAAACCCCAGAAGGGCGAATTTCAAAATCCCAAAGTACGAATATTTTGAAGTAGTGCTTCTGGTGTTGCGCTGTGTGAAGGGATAGCTGAAAGTTCAGGTAAGTATTTATGTTTAAGGGTTTTGTTTAGGGGCTTTAGTGTGTGCCAGTGTGTTTGGTTACTGTGATCTGTGCGTGCAAGGGGAATGTAGCTTGTATGGTGGTGTTTTTGTATGTCTGTCTGTGTAGTGTGACTGTGGAGTGAGTATATTTAAGTAAGGAGGGTGGGGGCGCAGCCCCCACATGGGGGGTTCAGTGGTGCTTGCCCCCTGCTTTTATGTAGTGTAGGTTTGAGTGTTTTTCTGTTGGGGGAAGCTGTGTGCATGTGTGTGTGTCTGTGGTGTATGGTTAGTGTAGAGTTCGCGATATTAAAATTTGTGCTTCTGGGGTTCCAGCTTTATGATCTCGAAATTCTGAAATTCGATATTTCAGGATTATAAAGTGAATATATGTATATATATATATATATATATATATATATATATATATATATATATATGTATATATATATATATATATATATATATATATATATATATCTATATATATATGTATGTATATATATATATATATATATATATATATATATATATATATATATATATATATATATACATACATATATGGAGAGGCACTAAACTCTAAAGGCACAGCAGTACATTTGAAATGTTACTTGGTTCACAGTAGAGAGTTCTATATTAATTATATTTAATTTCAATCTAGATAGAATATAAAATTCCATATGTATGGCAGTATAATACAGATTTCACTGAGCAGTAAACAATAGCTTCTTTCTTGTGTATTCAACAAGCCACAATTTTGTAGGGCCCCTATCCAAATTGCAACACCCAATAAGAGTCACTGCATTTGAAAACAAAGCTTTGATTGTCAAAAACATGGAACTCTAAAACTTCCAGTTACTTTAAAGTTTTTTTTTTGAATGGTCTAACCCCCCCCCCCCACCACCACCACCACAAATACCATATACTACTGTACCTTATAAGCATTAACTCAGAGATCCTTGGACTTCCAATGACATGGAATATTCTGAATTTAGGAGTTAGTATATATTTATATTTTCACTGTCAGAGGATCACACTGTAGATAGTATAAATAAGCAATGCAGAAGAGATACAAGGGTTACTTTAAACAGGATACATTTAAAATCCCAAAGGACAAACATGAACACTGAAAACATTAACCAGGTCAAAATAAAATACTAAATTCATTTCTACCAGCTTTTAAGACATTCTAAAAAGCTGATAGTGTGTTGTGTATGATTATGGCACAGAAGAACTTGGGTTTTTGTACTTTTCCCCACTGTGGTGCTATCTCAGATTCAGAATGTACATGTAGCATGGGGAGTGTCTGAATCAACCCCCCACATGAGGGGTGGAGGGGGGCTTGCACCTCTGCATAGCACTCTTTTTTGTTCTTTTGGAATTTTGTGGTCCGTCCATCTATGGTCGATATTTTTGCTCTTCATGATTTCAGATGTATTCCCTTTAACTAAACTGCTGATGTCATCATAAAATGCTTTGCTGTTTAGACTTTAATTACAGAATACCAAATGCTTAAAGAGTTGTACACAAGTAGGCTATGGGTTCAAAGACTCTTTCAAAATTATCTAAGATTATTGTGTGATACACAGCATGCTCAGTCCATGTGCTACCTTGTATTATAATGCATGCATTATATGATTCTAGTTGGCTTGTATCATGACCTTTAGTTGTGAAGCAGATGCTGCCTTTTTGCCAGTACCAAGATATATTGCCCCAGTATGTGGCTCACATGAGGTAGCTCTACTAATTTTTCATTCCCTTACTATCATACTTCCTGCTTAAATGCTGCTCTCACAGCTATGATAGGCCATGTCGGGTTGTTTCTCTGTTACTCTACCAGATTATTCAGTGCCATGTTATACAACATAGTCGACAGCACAAAGATTTGGCTGCAGGACTCATGCGTGCTATAGTATACTAATAGACATATCAAGGTAGTGAATGTGACCCTTCACTTAGCCAAATATATGTTTCACTATGGTGTTGGGAGTTGGTGATGGTGGGGGATCATCCTCCACCATTCCAGCATATATCTGGCATCATGTGCAACACACAACAGTGGCATCATTATATGTGGTTTCTTGTTACATGCCTGCATTGTAATAGAGTATACTAGCCTCTACATCCCCTATATGTTTACATACTAACTAGATGAATCTAGGGAAAAATCCCCCTGCACAAACTAGTAGTATGTGTGCCATATGCATGAATTATGGAAACTGCCTGGAGAGCACACAGAAATATCACAGATGATTTTCTGTGCATTCTGTGCAACCTGACAGTTGAGGGTGTGAATGAGTTTGGGTCTTGGTAGCAATATTTGTGCAATCAGTGCTCACAGGATTTCAGGGTATTGGACTTTTCTTTTGTGCAATTGGTGGCTCACAGGATTTCAAGGAAATGGGCTATGCTTTCTAGGACTGTATTCTGTTACACAGAGGTGTATAATGGCTAGACTGTGTTCAGGCTATGAATCCCTAAAGATCTTATTTTAAGTATGCTTTTAGTACTGGGGTTGAAATAAGCTCCACCTGCTTATCATGCATTAGTTTCTGTTTAAAAAGTGGTTATAGGGAGTGTGTGGCCAAGATGGCACAAAAGAGTAACAAGTTAAATTTTTTTCTGATTTTTAATTAGTCAAAACCTATACATTCTAAACATAGATGAAGAAAAGAAGAAAGTGATAGGTTTTTAATTTCTAAAACTAAATCAGTCAGAAACTTCATTTCAAATATAGAAAAGGAGGACACTGTAAACTGAGTCACCTAATAAACAATTCACAGGATCCTTCTCTTAAAAAGACATTGGATTTTTGGTGATAAACATATAATATGTCATGACAAAGAGTGATAAACTGGATTTAAAGTATTACAGCTTAAAAATAATGTAATCAAATTGACATTTTCCGTAATTTGATAAAAGCAACAAGGTACAGAAATAACTGTCACAGAGGAATCCTTAAATGATCATGAAGGAACAATTTCTGAAGGTGAGCCACACACAGAATTTCTTTTAAAACAAAACAACTGGCTAATTCAAAAAAAGAAAAGAAAAAAAAATACATAGGTAAAATGGAAAATAGACTGAGATATAATAATATAAGAATATATGGAATACCTGAGAAATCTGAAGGAGAATATATTTTATCAACATGGTTACATAAAAACTTGAACTTACTATGAGTGTTATCATTTGGATTAGAAAGGGTTTATATATCTTTGCCTCTCCCCAAAAGAAAAACAAATGCTCCTCAGTGTTCAGTAATTGTGAAGTTTTTCTCCAGCATGGAAAAAGACCAAATATTGAAAGCCACTTGGACAAGTCCGCCTATCAAAATTGAAGAAAATGTTATTCGCTTTGACAATGAGTATTCAACTAAAGTAATGAATTAAAAGAAGGCTGGTTTACTTGTAATTAGAAAGCTTAAACAAAATATATAAAGTCAGTTTGTCAACTGGAAGAACTAATAAAAATATGTGAAACTTTGGAAGAATCAAATGAGCTTATACAGAAGAAAAATATCATTACATCAGTGGAAGAAATGGAATGGCAGCTGTATCCTTGGAAAGGCAAAGTGAAGTTAATGCACAGAAAACAAATAGTAAACCTAAAAGGCAAAAATAATGTGATGGGCTGCTTTGTTCTTTTATTTATTTATTTACTTAATTATTTTGAGTATATGTAAAACTCTTTCTGGCTCACAAAAGATTGTTCAGGGGAAAATATAAATAAGTAATCTATTATTTAATACCTGACAATAATATATAAAGTATGGATGTTATATAATAGCTTTCTCCTACTAAAGCTGAAACGTCTTACTAAAACATGAGTATAGTCACATATTGGTGTATTTAAAAATAGATTATAAGAATATTTTTATTTGTTGAAGCTATCCTGTAGTATACATAGTTATATACTCTCTTAGAGAGATGTTTTAAACATGACTAGTAAAACATTCTAAAACAATTGTCTTAAAGTATAGCTCTGTGTAGTCTTTTTATGTACAGGACAAGTTATGTTATGTACTTTCATTATTTTAGGTTTATTAGATTAAATTTCTGACTAACTTAAAAAATGAAGTTGCAGCAACAGTATTATTTTGAATGCTGTAAATGGTGCCTTGTAAGTTTTGACCAACTGCCAAACTTTGATATTTTTATGTTTGAGAAAGTTTCTTGGCACAATTAGCAAGCGTAGAGCTAGTTTATTGGCATTAAAGTAAAATTCCTTTAGTATTAAGTGTGATACCTCAAATTACAGGACATCACAAACAAGGATATTTTAAGAAGCGATTATTTCTATTGTATTTCAAAAGCTATGTCAAGTATCTGTGGTTTATGTTTCTTTACATGACTTTTGGCTGTCTTTCATTTTCAGGGACATCCCTGATTTTGACAGTTTTGACTCTGCCTTCTTCATCCCTCCTAACACTGGTAGCTTTTGGAGAGATGGTATTGAGTTGCACTTAATGAATGAATAAAGTGCTTGGAGTTGTAGACTTTGTTGGTTTATATATAGATTCACATTGTCTTGTTCCGTTAGTTTCTTAAGTTAACAGTTCTGGTGTTTTGGGGAATGTCTTTGTTTCCAGATTTTCCTTGAATTTGTTGGGAGCTATAATTCTTTTTTTATGATAATGAAGAGATAGACTTGTTTTTGTTTATTTGAGGAAAATTTAAAAAAAGGGTGACTTCAGTAGAAATTGGACCTATAATATCTTACTTGTAATTTGTTTTTCTATCAACATTGTCAGTCATTCAAAGGTTATTTTAAAATCTAAAATATTTAGTTTCTGTAAGAAAAAGGTAGTTTTTTTGATAAATTGATATAGTACAAAATATTAGAATAAAATAATTCTTATTTAAAAAAATAATACAGACTATACAGAACTGCTCTTCTGACTAATTACAAGAATGTCACTGGACAGCTTCAAAAGATATTTGTTACTTATAAAGCATTTTTAAAGCTAAACCAAACATTTCTGATATGAGGTCTGTGCTATAAAATATTGCTATACATGTTAGAACACACAGAGTCTTTGAAATGTACCTCTAAACTGTCCATATTTTTGCATAATATTTCATTTTTTGGTCTTACCCTCATAAAATTTGTGATTTTCAGGCAAATCACTGAGGACTGACATTGTTTTTGAGTTTCAGACTTTATATCCTTTAGAAAATGCATGCTAACACAAAATCTTTTATTTCATCAACTTTCTAAGTTTATAAGAGTGATATTTAATATTTGAATATTTTTGGACTAGTGTCCCCATTTTTTGTGCTAAGAGGTTGAGAGATGTGCTTGTAAAAGATAGGTAGATAAATCAATATGAATACAAACAGAGTAAGTTTCATTTAACTAGAGAGATGGGAATATTATTTATCATGTAAGATAAACATATTAAGTCAAACATTTACATGAAAACAACTAAACTATGGAAATTACACTGTCAGATTTATGAAGATATATGCTGAGAATAAGACTTGTATTGATGAAATTGCCATATACTTAATGAAGTCATGTGGGTTATAAATAACCACTGTAACTGAATTGTGACATATGTCTTTTTCATATTCAAAATAGATAAATGCATTACATAAATCGAATACAATTGAAATGTATGATAAATCATAATTTTGAACTATATTGGATATCAAATTTTAGCCACATCATTGAAAGCAGACCAAGAAGAAAATATGTGATTTTCCTACTTTGGAAACAGTGAAGAAGAAGGACACAGCAAGTAACACTGTCTCTCCTTTGTTGCTGAGTGATGCACAAGAATGGAAAAAAAGATTATACTAGACATAGGTTCATAGGTTCATAGGTTCATACTAGGCTATCTGCCCGAGGGCATTTACAAGCCTAGCCCATCGTTTTGTGGCTTAGGCCACCCCTTTAGTATGGGGAACTATACCCATTATTTTTCTGTGCCTCTGTCGAGCAGTGACACTGAGGTAATCCCTGGGGTATATCTCCCATCCATTGGTCAAGATTTCTCTTGAAACAAAGCAGAGAGGGGTGCTCTGCCTCATGTACCGGATTTGTTCCACAGCATAGGGAGTCTTTGGGTGATGAATCTATCCCTCCAGCACGTCCTATTAATAGCCGTGTCAAGGTTTAAGTCTCCGTGGCTCTGATGGATCTAGATTTTTGAGGTGAAGCATATTCATCAAATCTGGGTTTGACATGGCCTTGTATGTTAGGCAAAGGTCACCTCTGAACTGAATAGAGCTGGAGTTCTTTCAGTCGGGCAGCATAGGACAGATTTTGAGACCATCCTTTGGTGAGGAACTTTGTGGCCTCCAGCTGCTGTGCAAGGTCAGGTCAGATACATTAATGGGGGGGCATTGTACTCAATTGGTCTGATGATGTGATGAGTAAGGGAGACTATGACCTGATAAGGTGGGCAATGTAGAGGTCTTCCTAAATGACAGACTACTATCAACCTGGGTCCCCAGGTCCCTGATAACTTCTTCTGTGCTGACTATGCATTTTGGCATTTAAGTTTAAAAGGCATGATCTGCTTTGACAAAGCCAAACTGCTGGATCCAAAGTCTGCAAATTCCCTATGTCTTTATTTATGAGGTCCATTATGATCGGCTTGTCAGAGGTAAGACTTTGATTAAACAGCTGTCCTAGCTGTGGGTTTAATTCCTCATTGAGTTCATGGAGCACACCTGCAATCATTTGAAGTTTGCATGCGGCAATGTCTGTAGGATCAGTAATCTTTCACATCATTTTGAACTAGTCACATCATATCTAGGGAGTTTCCTCCCAGGTTTCTAACTAAAGAAGGCCTTATGATTGTCTTTTTTGGCTGATTTGATGATTTTTTGAGAGCTCTTTTTTTTACTTATAGTGATCAAGGGTGTCTTTACCTTTTTTTTTTTGCTCTATCTTGTAGTAGCTTCCTCCTTTTGTTGTAGAGTTTGTTTATGGCTGATATTCGGTGAGGCATTGATTTGCTCCTTACATCTGAATGGCCAAGTAAACATGAATGAGAACAATGATTGATAAGGATAAGGCATATAGAACAGTATCTGTATAGTAAACTAAATATAGATGGGATAGTACTAAAACAAGTATCTGGGGAAGAGAGTAAGGAAAAATATGAGCAAGATAACTTAGCTTTTTATTGTCATGGATCTTACAACTAAACATCAGAGAATATATGAAGGGGATAATATCAGATCAGCGTGGAATACATGATGAAATATATGCATGTTATGAGCAAGCAAAACAGATTATGTGTAGAAAAATAATTATTACTTAAATAAGATTCACTGCTGTGAGAAACATTGATTTCTACAATGGAATAGTTTAAAAGAGAGGAACAATAATACATTAGGGAACAGTGATATTATGTAATGTTTATTATGCAATGTTAATAGAACTATGTCCAGTTTAGATAGGAAAAGGTAACAAAGGATGTGAAGGGAAACAGTAAATACTCAGATAAATTACATAGTAGGGTATAGTGATATTATGTAATGTTTATTATGCAATGTTAATAGAACTATGTCCAGTTTAGACAGGAAAAGGGAACAAAGGATGTGAAGGGAAACAGTAAATACTCCGATAAATTACATAGTACAATATCATAGGAGGTCTTTACAGAGAAATAGTATGGAAGTTAAAGAGAGACAGAGAGGTGAAGATAAACTATGATAGTGTATTCAAAACAATATATTTTCATATCTTTTCATAGACGAATACAATAGACAGGGTAAAGAGTGACAGTAAGAGATTAGCTTGCATAAAGTGCAAGAATATTATGTATTGCATATATGTAGAAGAAAATGACTGATAAAGACATTAATGAAGTTGTATCAATTATTTTCAGAATATAATAACAGAAAGGCAGGTTAAATCATTTGTCCATTACTACATTTCACAAAAGGTCAAATAGAGTGAATGGATTCACAAGTACAGTTCTGATTATAATAATGTTTAATAAATATCAATGGAACTTTTTTATCTATGCCTGAAACTGTTAATATTAAACACCACAAATACACACACATATATACATGCACACACACACACACACACACACATATATATATGTCTTTCTTTATTCGCACTTGAACCCCGACCCACATCATGTGATCATTTATATATACTGCAAACAGCTCCATATTTTACATTGGCATAAGCTTGTTGTGTCTCTCTGAATTGCTTCCTTCCTTAGCACTACCAGTACCCACCTTTTTTGTAGTTTTATGTACTGTTTATGGCTATTGGCCCATACATTCAGATTGTGCAGCTTCCAAAATATGAAAGGCTACTTGTGAAAATTTACAGAAAAAAAAACAAAATTCTGGATTTTTCTGCATTCAATATATTACAGAATTAATGTAAACAAAACTGTGTGACCACAGAGGAAAACTGTACTCCTTTTTTATTGTCTACTGTACCTCTGTAGTCACACAGTTTTGTTTCACATTTGTTTCTTTTATGATGTTTAGAAGCTATGTTATATTATTACTATAAAGACTGCAAATGTACTGTTATGTTTTCATTGCAAGGACAAGTTTTGCTGAAAACATTGCTGTCTGTACCTTTAAATACCATCTACTATTAAAAAGATATTTACACTTGTTTGACTTGTGTTTAACCTGATTCATCAGAAAATTATGAATTCAAGGTGTATAGTGTCTGCTACGGGTAAGACATTCAATAGCTACTAGGTATGTGACTGAATTATATATAGAGAATACCTTTATAATCCCAAAATTCTGAAATACCGAATTACAGAATCCTGAGATTATAAAGTCGAAAGCTCAAAAGTTCGAAACCCCAGAAGGCTTAATTTCAAAATCCCAAAGTACTGAATATTTTGAAGTAGTGCTTCTGGTGTTGCTGTGTGAAGGGATAGCTGAAAGTTCAGGTAAGTATTTATGTTTAAGGGTTTTGTTTAGGGGCTTTAGTGTGTGCCAGTGTGTTTGGTTACTGTGATCTGTGCGTGCAAGGGGAATGTAGCTTGTATGGTGGTGTTTTTGTATGTCTGTCTGTGTAGTGTGACTGTGGAGTGAGTATATTTAAGTAAGGAGGGTGGGGGCGCAGCCCCCACATGGGGGGTTCAGTGGTGCTTGCCCCCTGCTTTTATGTAGTGTAGGTTTGAGTGTTTTTCTGTTGGGGGAAACTGTGTGCATGTGTGTGTGTCTGTGGTGTATGGTTAGTGTAGAGTTCGCGATATTAAAATTTGTGCTTCTGGGGTTCCAGCTTTATGATCTCGAAATTCTGAAATTCGATATTTCAGGATTATAAAGTGAATATATGTATATATATATATATATATATATATATATATATATATATATATATATATATATATATATATATATATATATATATATATATATATATATATATGTATGTATATATATATATATATATATATTATATATATATATATATATATACATACATATATGGAGAGGCACTAAACTCTAAAGGCACAGCAGTACATTTGAAATGTTACTTGGTTCACAGTAGAGAGTTCTATATTAATTATATTTAATTTCAATCTAGATAGAATATAAAATTCCATATGTATGGCAGTATAATACAGATTTCACTGAGCAGTAAACAATAGCTTCTTTCTTGTGTATTCAACAAGCCACAATTTTGTAGGGCCCCTATCCAAATTGCAACACCCAATAAGAGTCACTGCATTTGAAAACAAAGCTTTGATTGTCAAAAACATGGAACTCTAAAACTTCCAGTTACTTTAAAGTTTTTTTTTTGAATGGTCTAACCCCCCCCCCCCCCACCATCACCACCACAAATACCATATACTACTGTACCTTATAAGCATTAACTCAGAGATCCTTGGACTTCCAATGACATGGAATATTCTGAATTTAGGAGTTAGTATATATTTATATTTTCACTGTCAGAGGATCACACTGTAGATAGTATAAATAAGCAATGCAGAAGAGATACAAGGGTTACTTTAAACAGGATACATTTAAAATCCCAAAGGACAAACATGAACACTGAAAACATTAACCAGGTCAAAATAAAATACTAAATTCATTTCTACCAGCTTTTAAGACATTCTAAAAAGCTGATAGTGTGTTGTGTATGATTATGGCACCGACGAACTTGGGTTTTTGTACTTTTCCCCACTGTGGTGCTATCTCAGATTCAGAATGTACATGTAGCATGGGGAGTGTCTGAATCAACCCCCCACATGAGGGGTGGAGGGGGGCTTGCACCTCTGCATAGCACTCTTTTTTGTTCTTTTGGAATTTTGTGGTCCGTCCATCTATGGTCGATATTTTTGCTCTTCATGATTTCAGATGTATTCCCTTTAACTAAACTGCTGATGTCATCATAAAATGCTTTGCTGTTTAGACTTTAATTACAGAATACCAAATGCTTAAAGAGTTGTACACAAGTAGGCTATGGGTTCAAAGACTCTTTCAAAATTATCTAAGATTAGCCCCTCAAATAGCACAGAACATATGTTCTGAGTGCAACCAGCAGCTCAGGTGTAACTGGTGAGACAGCATGGGCTACAGGATCATAAGAAGAGGTGTGACCTGGCCACCTTTTCTTTGGGAGGAGGGTAAACACACATTCTTGGGGTATTAGAGTCAGTTGCTTCTCAGCTGGAGATTTGAGACTATCCTGGAACTCTTGCCTGTGGATAGGCAAGGCTTCAGCAAAATATGCTCTTCATGGTGTTGGAGATGTTTATGGCATAAGCCCATTGCACTCCCCATCCCCAGCTATATAAGGAGCAGGTGCCACAGTTAGAGCATTCAGATCTTACACTCACTACATGATATAGAGGTGTCCACAATATGATGAACACACCTTTGTTGACTCTCCCGAGGTGCTTGAATCAGGTACAGCCCCTGCATTTGCATTTACAGACCCTAGTATGGTAAAAGAGAGCTGGGGCTTCACATTTTTAGCATGGAGATGAAAGCTCCTATGTCTTGCTCATTCATGTTTTACCCAATGGAAATTAATGGGCCTATAGGAGACATCAGACAGCCAAAATGGCAGGGCTCCATTTTAGCTGTTGGGGTCAAGGGAGGGGAAAATTAAAGAAATACTGGAAAACACTAGTCTCTTTTTCAATCTCTCTCAGTCTGAGTAGATCTTAATTGCTGAAGGAAAAAATGACAATGTCTAACTAGTGCTTGTTTGACTTGCTGTTCTCTGCCTGACTATTGCTGATCTGTTTGCATTTGATTTTTCCCATCCACTTGCCCTTCTGCTGTTGTATTTTTCAGTTGCCCGCCCTTACTATAAATCTGATTTTGGCCACTCCTTCCAATCCCATCTCATCAGCTCATTCTACTGAGCACTGAGAGATCATCTGGGAAGGCCCTCCCCCTTAGTCTTTAAAAGTTGAATTATCTTCTGTTTACTCCTGTATCACTTACTAAGAAATAAAATCACACTTAATTCAGCTGCTTTTATGCATTTGTACTCCCTCCTAGTTTATTTACATTTTTGCTGCACATTCTTAAAAGTGTTCAGTTGCATTTTATCTGTTGCATTTATTACTGCTTGTTGGTAGTCTGATTACATTATAACTGTTATTCTAAGACTCTTAATTTTGATTTTAGCACTTGGGCTTCATACTAGTTATCTTACATAAGGAAGATTTGTGGTCTACAGTCTTGTGGCAGGGCAGAATAGCCTACACCTTTCTGAGCTGGGGAATTGCTGTTTGAAAACTTATTGCGTCTGTTATTCTAAAAGTGTTTTAGGTCTGGTTTAAGTGTACGGGCTCCATACCAGATGTTTCACACCAAGAAGGTTTGTGGTCTACACTCTTGTGGGAAGAGAGGGTAGCCTCCACCCTTCTGAGCTGGGAACTGCTGGTGAAGGGAAGGCTTATTATGTCTGTTATTCTTAGTGTCTTTCTTCTGGTTTAAGCACTTGAGCTCAACACCAGTTATTTTACATTATGAAGGTTTGTGGTCTACAGTCTTGTGGCATTACAGTCCAGACAGATTTTTTTTGTTGTTGTTTTAACTACTGCAGCACCTGCTTTGAACGTGGCTAAGCGCTGCTCATCAGGTTCCTTGTCTTATTGACCTGTTCAATATTTAAATTCCCCCTCACTTCTCCCTAGTAGACCATCAGTCATTGATATGCACTTCCTGACTTTCTCTGTGGCCAATCGTGTTCTGAGGTACTGTAACATTTACCTCATGTACAGAGACAGCCACTTATTCTTAATAAGACAGATAAAGTATGCGAGAGGTGTAAATACACTAACGCTGAAGGCAAACCTGTCTCATACAACTAAAACTAATCCTATGGAGGTTGACAGTGACACTTGCAGTATACTTGCTGCACAGGGTAAAGAACCTACACATAAAACTACTTATGATGAGGCACTTACAGGTAACCTTCCAAAACACTAAGACCTCCCGCTCATTACAATCAACAATCAAAGAAAGGCTCCTTAGCCATCACATAAACACTCCATTAAAACACCACCCACAGCTACACCTAGTAACATTGTATCCAAGGCCTCTACTGCTAAGCCCTTAAGGCAAACCAGAGAACAGCCAACTTTCCTGGTCATCGGTGATTCTATAATGAGAAACACTAATGTCCCCCTCACTAGACTGAGTAAGAAGAGTGTCACAGTTAGCTGCCTTTCCAAGGCTAGGATTCATCAAATCATAAAGGCACTCAGGTCATTGAACTACAGGTATCAGTTTGACTCTGTCATAGTGCATGTGGGTGTTAATGGCCTGAGATGTACCTCCTTTAACTATATGAAGTGAGACATGATCAAGCTTGCTGAATGTCTGTCTCAGGCAGTTATGAGCCTAGCACTGAGCAGCATACTACCTTCTCCAAGGATGCCACATTGCCAACAGAAAATGATGGATTTTAACAATCCACTTAGCTTCTTGTGTCAATCTGGGAAAGAGGTACAATATTTGATGACCTGGGAGGACATGGTTGACAGACCACATTTGCTTTGTTAGGGATGATCTGCCTACATCCCCTCTACGCTTCTGGATATTGGCAAAGACATCTTCCATCCCTATAGTGCCTTTAATAGACAATGCTATACTGATACACCTACTGATTTAACTGAACCTATATATAAGAACCTAAATATATGAAAGTGGTACTTCTCAATGCAAGAATTCTTAATAAGAAACTCCACTCCATAGAGAGTGTAGACATCTGTGTAGTACTGGAGAAATGGTACTCCAGCAACATGATGTTATAATGCCTTTTACACCTTTAGACCAGCTACTGCACAGGAGGGAACTAAAGGTAGAGGAGTCTCAGTCTGTATTAAAAACAACCTCACAGCCAGACTTGTTAAAAGTGTATGATGCACTGGAGATCATACATGTGCAACTGACCATAAACAGGGTCTCATACATACTTGCAAACTATTGATCCCCCTCCACATCCCAGGAAACCCATACTACCTATCTCAAAGTACTAGAGTCCCTCACCATTCAACCCAATAAGATATTCACTGGGGGATCGTACACCAGTTCTAGTGCACAAGCCTAGTGATTCCTAAACTTTGTTAATACAAACATCCTGGAACAATTGGTCCCTTCTCCTACGAGGGGTACAAGCATCCTTGACCTTGTACTCACAAACATGGGGGGGCCAATGTTCCTCACCCAAAGTAATGTCTTCTCTCATCAGATCTGACTATAGGCAGTATTACTTGAAATAAAATGAAATCCATGATCTAGCAAATCTAATAACCTTTAGGAAGTATTCCAGGGCTAACTTCTCTCTACTAAAGCAACACCTTGCCTAAATGTCAAGCACCCCCACACCCAGTAAACACCATAGCATATACTGAGCTATTTATAAAATCTCTGTACAGCCATATTAATAGTTGTATATAGTGTCTATGCTAAGAAGGAACAATACTATACATAATAAAAGTCCCCTTATCAACCTAAACAGGCAGATAAGAGGGTTAATTAATACTTTAACGGCTAAATTTGAAGAAAAAATAGCTTCTCAGGCAAAAGACAACTACTAAGCTTTCTACAGCTATGTTTGCAACCTCAGGGGATATACAATATAATGTGCAGACTGAACCAGAAGCCACTGCCAACCTTTTGGTTGACAGGTTCAGCTCAAATCCCACCCCCCACTCTCCCCTGATAGTCCAAAAGAAATACTGCATACCACACTATAATTAGGGAATAGATCATCGATGCAATTTCCAAGGCAAAAAACACTACATGAATGGGTGCTGATAACATCCCAGGATCTTTAACAAATAGCATGAAACATGCCCTCTCTGGTCCACATGAATCACTTTTCAGCTGCAGCCTTCAGTCAGGTTTTGTGCCCAAGGAATGGAAGACGGCTACAGTCATTCCCCTGCACAAAGGTGGTCCAACCATTGATCGGGGTATTTACAAGCTCATAAGAATTACCGGCTTTATATGTACAGCCATGGAAATAATCATCATGGAATGATAAATGAAGACATAGCTAACATGCAGATGCTTGGCCCATCACAGTTTGTCTTTGTTAAAGGAAAGTCATGCCTATTAAACCTGGTGGACTTTTTTGAGAAGGTTGTCAAAGCACTGGATGAAGGTAAGACTGTGCACACAGCTTACCTCAACCTAGCCAAAGCTTTTGATACAATACCCCACATAGGGATGATAGACTAGCTCACAAATTTAGGTATAAACTCTTTCATCACCCACTGGATAGCTAACTGGCTCACTGATGGGACCAAGGAGGTCAAAAGAAGTGAGGCCATCTTTACCAAGAGGCCAGTCACTAATGTATTCTCCCAGGGCCACTACTGGGCCTGCTCCTTTTTGGCATCTATTTCTCTGAAATAGAAACAAATAATGAAGGTTGATGGCTAAGGTGGCAGATGACTGCAAGCTGAGGTTATTATCAAATCCCCTGCAGACACTAGCATTCTTCAAGAAGGTCTATCTCTGACTAACAAAAGGTAAAAGCCATGGTTTTAAACTCAGTGCTACAAAATCTATAATTGCACTATTTGGAAAGTCAACCAACCTGGTGTATTGCCATGTTGATAATACACCCCTAAGACTTGACTCAATGGTCAGGGATCTGGATCTGGGTATACATGTAGACAGCAGCAATATGTTCGACCACCATGTGGCCACAGTGATGAGAAAATCCATTTATGTTGCCCAACTTATAAGTAGGGGAATGGCACTGAGGTACAAAGACATCATTATCCTACTGTACTCTGGCCTTAGTAGACCAATCATAGAGTACAATGCTCCCTTTGGTATGTACTTCACCAGGCATATGCAGCAACTAGATTGACATCAGTAGTTCCTTACAAAAAGGATACAAAGAGTAACAAACCTGCCTTATGCAAAACACCTTAAAGCCCTATCCCTCTATTCAGTCTCCTATAGATTGCTGAGGGTGATCTATAGTGGCTTAGAAGGCATCATAAAACCCCCACACTTATGAATCTCCTAAATATTCAAGTCAAAAAGTACCAGAAATACAAGGTCTAAACACTTGAATTTTGTCTGCGACTTAAACAGAACATGCTGGAGAGACAGATGTGTTCCAGAAACTGACTCTCCTAAGGAACTGGCTTCCCATCCATGTTAAACTGAATTAGTCTGTTACCCAGTTTAAGTGTAACCCAGACTAATGCTTGGGGAATAGTAAATTTAAACCAGACCTGGCACCCATGTCCCTTATGGGCAGAGGTAGCTTATACATGCCTGACCCTCAATGTCCTATTTGAATACAGAACATTATTCTTTCAGGAAAACTTGGCTAGGCTTAAAAAGACCGTCTGAGTCATTAGCCTAGTAACGATTTATGAATCTATGTGCAGTGAAAGTGTCAAAGTTCTGAACAATCACCTTTATTAGAACTCTCATTGTTCATTAATGCACTTATAGGTAACTTATTGCTCTTTTGTGCACATTCTTGTCTTCTCTGCAGCTGTCTTATAGGCTAGTCCCCCATGAAGGTCATTAGTTGCAAAGAATATTTAAATTCAATAATAATGATTAAAGTCAAAGGTATGTGTACTAAAGAACCTTCACCAATTATTTGATGTTGCCAGGTTTTACATCTTAAACTGAAGTATACAGCTGAGCTTGGTAAAAAAGTTTATACTGTTTATAAGCTATGCTGAATACTGTAGGCTGTTATGCGCTGAACACAGAATTTCATTTGACAGATAATTTGCTCTCTTCTAGCCACTGTAGATATTATTTCATTCGTATTATGTGCTGTTTCGCTACATTTTTGATTGGACTAAATGCACTCTACTTTCTGTTTAGATTATTTAAATCAGAGTGGGGTGTACGCCTTCTATTTGTTAAGACACCTCATGCATATTGCATTTACTCTTGTCCATGTGGTCCAAGTCATGGCTCAAAAGGGTCTGAGTTGACCACTTGTATTACTTGGTTATCACAAATTGTGTGTGTGTGTGTGTGTGTGTCAAACTTGAATCAAATGTGTCCCACTTGAGCATGATATTTTAGAGATTTTTATTGATTGGTGTATATATGTTACTGACAGCCATACATTGGCCTGACTTTTTCCTAAACTGACGGGTCTCAGTCCCACTAGCATCTCAAACCATTGGTCTATAGCTACTACCTAATTATGTTGAAAACTACTTTTTTTAATTTGACAATTATCTCTACTAGTTTCCTTCTGTTTTCAAAAAGAAGTCCCCGAAGGCATTTAGGAAAACCTTTTCTGCACTCCCGGTCTTCCTTCTGAATATTATCATATCCCACATAAGGAGAGACTTTTCGGCTCCAGTTTCCCATTCCCTTTTTAACTTCTCCAGTGAATCCCTTCTTTTTCTAACTCCCAAGGGTGAACACAAACAAAGCTCTTTTCCTGGGCATATTCCGCCGGCTCTCTTTTAATAAATATTTTATTCTACGTACTTTGTAGAACCACTTTCCACTCCAAGTCCCTAGTTTTTCATGGCGATCACTAACATAGTCTGTTCAAAAGCATTTTACTTCCCTAGAAATCATGGAAACCACAACTATTAACCATTAATTATTTTCTTGTAAAAGCTTTTTGAACACCTTGCCCTCTTCCCGTTGCACACCTTTATTGCACATCTTGCTTAATTTAGGTTTTCAGTTTCCGGGCCTGTGCTAAGAAGAAGTGCGAAGCTTACATTGTATACCTGTGCTTTTTATTACTGATCTGTACTTCCCGTCACTCAGCTTAACATTATTATTGCTAATCAAGTTCTTATTAGGTTTTCTTTTCTTTAGTATTGCTAGTTCCCATGCTTTTCTAAATAAAGTGCCTCCCCGTACAATACCAAAGAATTAGTAACCGCTAACCCACGACGGCGATTACATACAGAGTCTGTTATAACCCATTATACCATGACCCCCCATTAATATTCCAAAACATGCAGGCTGATTGGTCAGCGTGCATGTTGTAAATCGACTTATACTAATGGAATGCAATATCCTAGACCTGGTTATTACCAACATGGGCAACCGGGGCTCCACACCAGAGGTCAATTCCTCGTTGGTCAGATCCGACCATAAGCTAATCACCCTAGACATCCACATCCCTCCCCCACCCCCCATTAGGGAAACCACAGTAAAAACTTTCTCCAAACCCAACTTCACGCTTCTTAAGATAGAAGTGGCAAACTTCACGACACCCATGCTGACGGACAATAGAGGTATGACTGCTGAATCCTACACAAATGCACTTTATAAGCACTTACATGAGTGCATGGATCATGCAATCCCTAACAGAACCAAGATGCTATCCTCCAAAAAAAGGAAGCCAATCTGGTGGTCTCCTGCCATAAACAAACTCTACAACAGAAGAAAGAAACTGTTGCAAAAAAGAGTAAAATCCCATGATTGGAGAAACTCCCTGGTCAGCTTCAGTAAGAAGCTGAGATCCCTCATAAAATCCTCCCAAGTTAGTTATGAAAACAAAATCACCACTGACTCTAAAGACAACCACAAAGCATTATATAGCTATGTCAAGAATCTCAATGGCAACACTCAGATCTGCTCTGAGTTACAGCACAATGGCACTAAATATACAGAACCAACGGATATTGCCAACATCCTGGCAGATAGGTTCAGTGCTAACTTTACCCCTCTGTCATCCCCTAAAGGGCCCATCTCTATACCAGAAGAATGCAAAGTTCCTGTAATCATGGCTGCATAGGTAAAAAACACACTATCCAAAGCCAAGAACACAGCATCCATGGGACCTGACGACATCCCAGGCTGTGTTCTACATGAACTACACAACAAACTGGCACCCCACCTAAGTACCATGTTCAATCATAGCCTCACCTCAGGCGCACAACAACAGTTATCCCACTCCACAAAGGGGGAGCCACCACAGACCCTGGAAACTACCGCCCCATTAGCCTAACGAGCCTGGTCTGCAAGGCTATGGAGTGTATCATCGTGGAACTTATAAACAATGACATTGGTAATCTCCAAACTCAGGACCCCACCCAGTTTGGGTTTGTAAAAGGCAGATCATGTCTCCTAAACCGGATAGACTTCTTTGAAGCAGTCACCAAAGCCGTAGATGAGGGTAAGGTGGTTCACACAGCCTATCTAGATCTCACCAAGGCTTTTGACACCATCCCCCACTCTGGAATTATAGAGAAACTCACTAAACTAGGTATAAATCCCTATGTCACAAGATGGGTTGCCAACTGGCTCACTGACAGAACCCACACTGTGAAAGTAGCAGACTCCAAATCCAGTTTCAGACCAGTGACATGTGAAGTACCACAGGGTTTAGTCCTGGGTCCTCTCCTGTTTGGTATCTACTTCTCTGAAGTACAGGCCAACACAGAAGGTCTTTGGCTAATGAAGTTCATAGATGACTGCAAACTAGGAGCCATAATCAAAACTCCAAAAGATGTGGACATCCTACAAAAGGGCCTTGCTGAGACAGATGCCTGGTGTCAAAGCCATGGCCTCAAGCTCAATGCCAAAAAGTGCATTGTCATTCCTTTTGGTAAAAACTGAGTACCCATGAACTACCACATAGGTGGTAGTCTACTTAACACTGAAAGTGTGATAAGAGACCTTGGGACACAGGTGGACAGTAGTCTCTCCTTTGATAATCACATTG
This sequence comes from Protopterus annectens, assembly GCF_019279795.1. Taxonomy (NCBI): domain Eukaryota; kingdom Metazoa; phylum Chordata; order Ceratodontiformes; family Protopteridae; genus Protopterus; species Protopterus annectens. Next base: position 550,739,057 of record NC_056737.1, read on the forward strand.
CCACAGTAGTCAGGAAATCCTTCTATGTGGCGCACCTTATCACAAAAGGTTTCTCATCCAGGAAAAAAGAAATCATTGTTCCCCTCTACTAGTCACTCATTAGACCCATTATAGAGTACAATGCCCCTTTTGGTATGTACCTCACAAGACATCTACAACAACTGGAAAGGCCACAGAAATACCTCACAAAGGGGATTACCGGCCTCAAAGAGATGCCCTATGCAGACCGTCTGCAGCTTTACTCCATTGCATATCGCCTACTCAGAGGCGATCTCTGCCTAACACACAAAGCTATGTCAAACCCAGAGCTTTTAGACATGCTCCACTTAAAGAAATCCCAATCCCTATGAGCTACATGCTCTAGGGACCTAAACCTCATCACCACAATAAACAGAACATGCTAGAGGGACAGATTCCTGTCCCAGAGACTTCCCATTCTCTGGAACAAACTACCTATCTATATCAAACAAAGCTCCTCATTAGCACTGTTCAAGAAAAATCTTGATGATTGGATGGGAGATAGGAAATTCAACCCAGGGATCACTTCTGTGGCTCTGCTTGACAGTGGCACAGGACAATAATTTTCTTGGGTGGCGAAAGCCAGGGTACCTTTGGCTAGGCTTATATAGGCCCTAGGGCCAATAGCCTAGTACCTACCTAAGAACCTAAGAAAAAGGTCCGGTCGCCCGGACTTTTTCCATTAGTATAAGTCTTTTTTAAAACACTGTCTCGCTATGTTAAAGGAGTTTAACATAGCGAGACAGCTATAAAAAAAGCAATGGATATCTTGCTTTCTCCGTTGCTTTTTTTTTTTTTTTTAAACCTGTCTCGCTATGTTAAATGGGTTTAACATAGCAAGACAGCTTTAAAATAAGCAACGAAGATCTCCGTTGCTTATTTTAAGGCTGTCTCGCTATGTTAAACCCATTTAACATAGTGAAACAGTAAAAAGCAATGGAGATCTTGCTTTCTCCATTGCTTTTGCCCACAGTTCTGATGTACTGCGTAGGCATACATATGCGCAGTACATCAGAACTGCCGCAGAATACCAGACAGCTGCGGAAGGGCAGTAAGGAGGCATTATACAATGCCATTATTTAAGAAAAGTAATTATTTTTTTTCTTAAATAATGTCATTGTATAATAGCAATAACCCACTTCTGGGTGTGGGTAATGCTGAATTTACCCATGGTTGGCTTTGTTTGGCCACTCGGGCTTTGCCCTCGTGACCAAACCACGCCAACCGTGGGTAAATCCAGCATTACCCACACCCAGGCATGGGTTATTGCTATATTCTACTTCTGTGCACTCTCCTCTCCTGATGTTGTTGTGTCTTTCGGCTTTTCCCGGTTAGGGGTTGCCACAGCGGAACTCCGGTCCGCTAATGATTGGTAGTTGATTTTTACATGCCAAGTTACCAGCCCTGATGCACAACCTTCACTCCTTGACTGTTTCCCACTGCTCAGCTTAACATGATTAATTCACATCAGGTCCTAACTATGTTTTCAGTTCCGAAGCATTCCTATAAAGAAGTACGATGCTTACTTTGTTAACTTGTGCTTTTTAATTCTGAAGAAGTATGACACTAGCATAGTATAATTGTGCTTTACAATTCTGGTTATTACAGACTTTTAAAATAATTTTATTATATATAAGCATTGCTATAAAGAAGTACGACGCTTACATTGTTTACTTGTGCTTTTTAATTCTGATTATTAAGAATAAGTATAATGCTAACATTGTATAATTTTGCTTTTTAATACTGATTATTACAGACATTTACCCAGTTTAAAATAATTTATATGTATATATATATATTTTTTTTTACAGTGTTTCTGATGCCAATTTCATGGTTTCTCAGCATTGGCTTTGCATTACTTTAGAGGAATGGTCTGTTTGATAGGAAATTCACTGATTGGTTTTTAATGAAATTTATTACTGGTTACTCACTAGAAAGTTTTGTAATTGATTGGTGTATATTTTTTACTGACATTTATTCATTGGCCTAATTTATTCTTTTACTGATTGGCCACAGTCTCTCGAGTATCTTAACCTATTGGTCAACAGCTATTAACCAACGTTCCACGTTGTATATATATCTGTTTATGTTACCTAAATCTTTATATAGTTTTCTGAAGAAGTTCCAAGATATTAAAGGAATGTAAGTGCTTAAAACTATCTGAGTGTGGCTCCTTCTTTCCATCCTACATACACGCTTTGATACTTCCTTTGAAGTTTTTGTTTTTATTATTTGTGACTTCGTTCAGTTCAGCCTCAGTTTTGTTTGCATTTGATATACTTAATTGCCTACTCATTTTTTCAGGTGTTTCATTCCTCATTGCAGTGTAATAACCTCAAGAAATTCTCTTTTAAATTTTCAATGTATTATGTAATTTACAATGTTGTCTCTGGCACTGGCTGGTAGTAATATGCAGTTTGTACATGATATTACAGATATGCCTCCTTGCTTGTAAAGTATACAAAGCTGGATTTATGGCAGCAGTTACTTTATTAATCTATATTAAGACTCAACCAGTTTATTAATTAACCATATGTTTAAATGTATAGCACCAGTTACTTTATTAATTAAAGCAATTTTTTATCTTGCAGCTAGAAGTACTATGACAGTGAAACTGAGGCTTTTGTAATATTGTTAATTTAGTGTTAATCTAAGGCCTGTATAGTAATGTTAATTAGTGAAAATGAAGGGCTTTAGGAATAACACAAATTGCTTCACTAAGTACAGCTTTTGTGGTTAGTGATATCGATAAACGAGGGAGCACTGACTGCATTTACCAATCTAAGAGCATATCGACATTTCTGGTTCAGGGTAGGAGTCATGTACAGAGAGTTTTTCTATTTTCAGTTTCAGCTGGATCTGATTTCTGATTCTGATAAATTACATATGATTTATTTTCTGCTAAATACATCTATTATAGGTTTAACTGCTGGGTTAGTACCATGCAGTAAAAGTTAAGTTACCATTGCCACCTTGCCTACTGAGATTTTAAATTGTCTGTATTTCTATAATAATTACATGCCTGGACTACTACTGTGAAATCCATACTAATAACTGATTGTTTCTCAGCTCTCTGTCTGGCTGGACTTCTTATCTGTAATCAGATTTTGTTGACTGCTTGTTCTTTGAATATACAGCAAAACATTCAGTCGTATGTATCATATTTCATATTTAAATTCTGCATTTTCTTTTTCTTATGTAAAGCTTGTTTTTAAATGTCTACTCAAGATGTTCTACTTAGTGTTTCTGAAATTAATATGATATTTTGCTAATGAATAACTGATCTGTTTAAATTGACTATAAAAGAAAAAGGAAATGCAGTCAATTTTTGACAGTTAACCTTTCTCTGTCTGCCGTAACACTGTAACAGAAACTATATTTTGAAGTTTGCATTTGGTAGTTCTAATTAAATCCTGACTCCTGGTGCTACCATAACACCGTGCATACAGACATTTTACAAGATACACAACATTTAATTTTTGTGTCAAATGTTGAATACCAAACCATTCATTCCAATAACATTTTGATTGTTTTGCTTCCCTACCTTCTAACTGTTATACCATTGCTCATGGTTAATATTCACATCCCTACTACCTGGTGTTAGCTCTTACTTTGATCCTAGTCATTAAACATCCCCTTAGCCAGGACATTTGCCAACAAAAGTAGACACCACAGTGAGTGAATGCATAAGCTGTATGGAGTACCTCACTGGCTTCTAGGTGCCTGCTGTAAACTTGCTTGCAGTGATGTACATTATACATGTTGTCTGATCCTAATAGTCAACATAATTTGCCATTTGCCTCTCATGGCTTCATTTAATAGTGACCTAAGCTTTTGTTTTAATTTAAATTTCCTATCATGGTCCAAAATATAGGACACACTATTAAACTTCTTGGATAACTTTACTGGCTTGCTACATGGCATGTAAATGAAAATACTGAAACAGAATCATGTGACTCGTGTCTGCCCACTCTTATGTAATCGTATTCACAGATTTGAAATGCAGGTTTATTAAAGTACTTGCAATCAAGTACCATCCAAACAAGACCATATAAAACAAAATTCACAACACTGTGCAAATAAGTAAGGTACTGTGATAAAAAAAAAAAAAACAGAAGATAAATGAAATGCATACAAACAATTCTCTTAATGCTTGTCATCTGTGGCTGTAAAGAAAAGTATGCCTCCAAGAACCTCTTAAATCCATCCAGTTTCAGAAACTTTCACAACAGTCAGTAAAAGAGGATCCAGAGATATGATACTCTAAAGAAAAAGATAACAGAAGTAGATGTTTCTTTCATACTCTTTGGAACCTCCAATAGCTCCATGGAGGATAGCATGGGATCATAATATGGCTATAGGAGACCAGGAGCTCCTTCAGATAATGGGGACCAGATCCTGCAGGGTTAAACACACTTACACTTTAACTATAAAAGTTATGTGTATCCATATAAGCAACTGGCACAGGTACCACAGGACCAGAGTAATAAGAATTAACTAGAAGCACCTGTGAGTAGTCAAGTTGCTATGTTCTGTTCCAGCTGAATTTAGTCAAGTCTGCTGGCAGGAAGCCCCAAGTACAGAGATCAAGAAGCGAACAGGATATGCACAGTGACAGAAAGACCCTAACTAGGAGAAGGCATTTGATTTAAGTAATGTTCTTTAGGAAGAAACATGATGACTTCACTTCCTCAGTTTTCCAAAAACACACCAAAGATTTTTTGTACACTTCATGGGTTGGTTATTTTGTAATTAAGAGGTCTTTATATATGTTAGTAGTCCTTGAAGAAATTGTTAGTCTGATGAAGCGGCAGGAGTCCATGAAAGCGCTTACTACATCATCTGTGTTATTAAAGATATCTGCTTTGTATAACCTACGTGTTAGCTTTGTTACATTTTGTATTTTTACTCGGACGTTACTTTATCCAGTATAGAGGGATTCTTCTTATTCATTTTTCAGATTAACCATAATCTTCATGTTATTGCCAGTGTTGTAGGAGAGGTTTAAGAGTCTGAAACTGGAGGGTCTTCAAGTGGCATGGGTAAGCATTTCAAATTGCTGGAACCTGTGATCTGAGAGACTGTCTTACAGACTATCTGCAAGTATACAGAGCTGAGTATATTTTTTTTGATTGTAGACTTGTTAACTGTTTCTTAGATCTCTGTTGAAACTGTGTCTCACTGTTCTGATATACTGATCTGCAAATATACAGATCTAAGTATTTTTTTTTTGGTTTTAAAGTTTATACTGTTAGTTGTTGTTTAGATCTCTGTTCAAACTGTTTTGTCCCACCCTATTTTTGGTTTGTAATTTAAATTTGATGGCTTTTGCAGTTGCCCGCCCCACTGTAGATTTGATCTGGGACACTCCCCCAGTCCCATCTTTTTACCACAATCTACCTAATAAACTCTCCTCCGGATTCACAAATCCTCTGTGTAAGACTTAATAAGTCTTACTCGGAGGCTGCAGTTGAACGGTATGATGTCAGTGTGCCATGAATGTTCATGAGGGCACGCTGACTCAACTGAAAGTCTTACACGGACCGGGTAGGAAAGCAGGGGGTGTGTCCGACTGCCGAGCAGTCAAAATGGCCACACCCCTGCAAGGTTTGGAAAAGGAAAATGAAAGTACACAAGAGCGAGTCTGCTCAAATGTTCTTGCACCCAACACCACACTCCCTGACATTGTAAACCCCCATCACAGTTATAAAAAGTAAAAAATTTATTTAATTTTTTTTAAATTCCCGAAATAGCTGCCTGTATTTGTGGGTGTGCCCATTGCTTAGCTGTAGTTAGCAATTCCGACATGGAAGAGCATAAGAAAGAATGTTTATGCAAATCAAACCAAATAGCAATAGTGTAATGGTAGAGAGTTCGCACAAAGAAGAGGCATTCACGGTTCGAGTCCCACCACTCCCCTTCTTATTTATGTTTTAAATCAGTACATGGAATAATACCTGACAAATATAATTAAAATATCGGTAAAAATCAGTGAAATGGCAAATGTATCAGTGAACAAAATATTATATTTTTAAAGGATCCTGATATATAATTGCTTGCAGTTAAGCAGCGCTTTACCCAGCACAATAGAGTTTCCCATAGTTTAATAGCGCTTTAGCCAGCGCAATAGAGTTGCCCAAAGTTTAAGAGCGCTTTACCCAGCGCAATAGAGGTGCTCATAGCGAAATAACGCTTTAACTAGTGCAATGTGTTTGTGCGGACGTCTGCGCCGTGCCAACCAGGGCACTGTAGGGCACCGTGGAGCAACATAGAGCAAAGTTGCTTAAACGCAGCCACACCCCTTAGCCTGTCTGGACAGTATGAAAATAAAATTAATAACAAGGTTCGAACCCAGAACTCTGTGCATCATAATCAAAGTACAGAACCACTCAGCCATGGCAACTTAGGAGAAACAGCCACTGTTAACATACATATACTTAGTAATGATAGATTAACCATTACTAACCAGGTCTGCAGTCAGCCGAGAATTTTCAAAAAACGGCCAATCACAAAAAAGTGCGGGAAATGCGGCATATTTAAGCCCCATAGGCGGGAATACTCGCCATAACTGATTGTAGCTCACATCTGCAGTTAGAATGGCTGGTGCTGGAGAGGGTACATGCTTCCGAGCACAACGTTGGGGCATCGAGGAGTGGAAATACATGGTTTGGCTCCTTGTCCACCGTCATGAGTCAAGACTCCTGCAGGGCCAGTTCCAAGGGACAGAGTACAAGGCAGAGGCTTGGAACCGGTTAGCTCATGACCTCACCAGTGTCACAGGCATTCCTCGGACTGGTAAGCAGGTCCATCACCACCATGCAGACCTGAAGAGACAGAAGCAGGACCACCTGAACCAATGGATACAGGAGGCCCGTGGGATGCAGGATGCCCCACAACTGAGTAGGTAGCCATGGAATGCAGTATGTAGGAATTGATAATTGATTCTGTATAATGGATAGGTATGTCTCAATATCCCTGAATTTACTTTACAGCTGCAGGTGACCGTGCTGTGACTCAGCAAGCCTATGCAGATAGGCTGCTAAGGCTGCGCCATCAGGCAGGTTAGTGATTATTCTGCATGTATTGTTATATAAAATAGGGGAGAGAGCATGAAATAAAGTGTTGTAGTCCAATAATACAGCCATAAATGGCCTGAATAAGTCCTCTGCATGTACTGTCAGATAAAAAAGTCAGAGAGCCAGAAAAAGAGTGTAGTAACCCATTAAGAAAGGTAACATATGTCTGGAATAATATCTCTGCAGGTACTGTCATATAAAATAAGTGAGTGAGCCTGAAAAAGAGTGTTCTAACCTATTAATAAAGGTATAATATGTCTTGAATATGTCTTCCATATGCACCGTTATAACAAATAAAGGAGTGAGCCTGTGGAAAAGTGTGTAATGTCATTAATAAAGGTCTAAAACCCGGAGTGTGTCTGTGTCACTTAGTTTGAAATGTTGTTGTACTCTTGCATTACACAAATAGTACTGTTTTAAAAAGTGCTGGCAACCCAGAGTTGTGCAGTCCCATATAACGTGGGTGATGGAAGTGCTAGTAGCTGTGAAGCATATATGCAGTCCTCAACAGTCAGTTACTGGCTGGCATGCATAAGTAAATCTGGCATACGAGTAGCATGTTAATTTGTTCCCCAGAAATGTGAGTGTGTGTCAAGAAATGCAGGGTTCTGTACAAATAGAAGTGAAAATGTCATGTGAAAACATCCAGATATGTAGATAAATAAATATAAATGCAATCAAGGAATATCTAGCATCTGCATCTTGGACAGTTAGTACGTCAGATATAGGTCAGGCATATATTAAACTAGCCAAACCCATTACACAACCTAATGCATGGTGGCAAGTGTAATAATACATGTAGGGGATATACACTTGCAGTCATTAGGAATGTAGTGTAGACTAAAAGTAATTATAAGATGTTAATCAAGGTTTTTTCTACACCCTACTGTATGTGCATAAACCATGCAATTCCACACCTCAATGGGTATGTGTAATCTTAAATATTTGTTGGGACATATGTCCTATTGTTAATATTTGCATTCACGTTGCTGCATGTGCCCTGTCCAAACACCACAATCATGGTGGCCTGTTGCTACCAAACATCCCTGCATGCTGTTGGAATATCCACTGACATTCAATTTATGCATGTGTTATGCTTGCTGTTCAACTGTTGGAACCTTGGTGTGTTGGGTTAATGGGAATATTACTGCATGCTGTTACAACAAATCTGGAATGCTGTTGTTTATGTTGTAATTAAACACACCTAATCACAGAACGTATGGGAAGGCTGGTCCCAGTGGACCCATCTATCCCTCCTGAGCTGGCGAGTGCACCTGGCACCAGCAGGTCTGGTGCCCAGCCCAGGCTCCCCTCCTCCGTTGGTCCTGTGCCACCTTCGGGTGGAAGCGCTGCAGGGGATGTGGCTCATCACCCCCGTGCAAGCGTGGGTTGAGAAGGGCCACCTGTCACCCTTTGAAGGGTCCAGGCAGTGGTGCGTAGGGAGATCCAGCATTCAGTCGCTGATCCCCTATGCCAGCTCGAGGCGAGAGTGGCACGTCTAATGGGTGAGGCTGCCCATCCTACGCAGCCCCCAGCACAGCCACCCTCGGGGCTGTGAAGGTGCAGTGGTGACTGCCCATGGGTGGGGATCTCAGTTTCACTGTTACCATCTGTGGGCTCACGGGCTTGCGATTTCCAAACATCCATCCCTGTCAATTGTGTTCAGCCACCCCATGTGGAATACACCGCCCCTGTATGCGTCTTGTCTGTCTTGTCTGTATACCTCCCCAACCTACCTCTCCGAACATACCTACTTTCTCTACCTCACATTCCACTCTCACCTGAAAAAAAAAAACAAAAAAAAGGGCAGTCTGTACCCACAAAAAAATATGCCCCATACGTAGCTGTCCATTTTGCATACATGTCCACTGGACATGTAAACTGATAATTATAATTGGCAATAGAACATACTTTGTTGTCCTCACCCCTCTCCCAGGGGTGGAAGGTTTCAGATTTCACTCCAAATTTATTGCATATGCACAGCTGTTGCTGGTAAAGAAATAGGCAGCTATGGACCTTCCCTACACCCGTCCTGCACATCCCAAGCTTGTTTACCTACTGTCTGTTCCTCTTTGTACCCCCTTTTTCACCACTTTCCAATCTCCCCATTTTCTTTTCTTTAAAAGAAATTAGCGTCTGGGTTAGTAGGAGTAAGCACTTTTAAGCGGTAGAAGCGGGTTTAAGCGAGTGTGAGCATGTGTGCGCTTAGCTAAGCATTGCTAAGCATCGCGCAAACCTGTGCAAACCCACTTACAACTGCTTAAAAGTGCCTTAGTCACTCTATTGAAGGGCCCTTGTTCTGCTCAGCAGCAAAAGAAAAGACCTCTGCCAGTCTCGAACCCCAGACCATTGACACAATAGACTGCATGAATTACCACTAAGCCACAGCAGATATACAAATAACTTGGTGCTGACAAATATATCATGCATTACACTGAGGGAATGTAAATGGAAATTAGGAATGGTATAACACAAATCCTGTTCTGTGGGTCTTTACCAGCAGTTGTTGTGGAATTGCATGACATGACTGTGAAAAGAGAACCAGCCATCCAAGGAGGGAATAATGTTACCGTAGCACCTTACAAACACCACACAGTATCAGACCAGGATAAATACTGCAAAGTTGATTACAGCAGAGGCCAGACACCCCAACTGTGACTGCTTTACAGGGATGTCCCTGATTTGTAAACAAATGTTATCTGTGCCCCAGTGAATCACTCTGGAAAGTATTAACTTTAGGCAGGCAAGTGTGGAATCACACATAATGAATAATCTCAATAGGTGAGAGTAGACACTGCTTGCACATCAAAAAAGGTGTAGGTATACATATGCTCCGATTCCCAAGAAAGTCTGAACTGAAATATGTCTGTAATATATTGCAGGTGAAAACAGAAATATCACAGGATGTAGCCATGTACTGCTAGCAACCAACTGTGACAATGCCAATGTGCCAGTGCTGAAAAGACTGGTGTGGTGTACAGGCAAAGTATAATGGGCTAACCTCTAGCTACCATCTAGATGTATCCACAGGTGGAAGCTATGCAGATAGACTACTTGCCTTGATAGACTAACAGATATACATCAATCCTGTATGTTCAGCAAGATAAACTTGATATGATAATAAAAAATGTTCTTTGCAGTTCTGCATCCCTACCCAAAGGTACAACACACCTGTGTATTCAGGCAAAAACCAGGGTGTAGGTAGGCATACCCAGTACTGAAATATGTCCAGCTGTGTTGAGCAGCCTGTGCTAATGTCAACACAGACAAACCACAAACTGTTCAGAGGTGAGTAACGTAATAATTACAGTATAGCAGTTCAGAAACACTGCATGTGCCACAGGAATACAGTGCACTAACCACATTTGTATAGCAGTTAAATGTCTAATTCAGAAAGAAAGTACATACTCCCATATATCCTGTGTTAGCATTTGGAGGTGTGAGTACATGTCTACACTGAGAAGTGTGTGCTGGAAACAGCAACATTCAGGTTTGAGTACAACATGCATGTCACTGGCTACAACCCTAGCTTCAGATAAGAGACATATACCAACCTTCTGACTGACACAATGGTGTCCAGAGCAAACAAGCATGAGCCCCACCTTGGAAATCTGAAAGGGCTATGCCTGCCTAACCTAGCATTTTATAGCAGTGGGCTGCAATCACAGTGAGTAATGCAATCAGCACACAGCAGGCTGCATGCAATTACTGAATGGTGGGCAGCAACTGGTGCAGAGGCTGTCACATGCACAAGTGCAGATACCTTGAAAAGCAGGCTGTACCTGCTGTCCACACATGCAATAATATCATTGCAGGTACAGGGAGATAGAGAGTGAGAGCGAGACACAGATAGAGATAAAGATAACAGAGAGAGAAACTGAGACAGAAACAGAAACAGAGGGAGAAAACCCAAAACAAACAACCAACCAAAAAAAAATAAATAAATAAAAAACCTACAAAACTGTAACAGATGGAGCAGGGAAATACAAAGGTAAGGTATGTAACCCATATGTATGTGTTGGCATGTAGTAGATGTTCTGGAACAGTACTCTACACACTGCATATCATTCATGTGTGGCAGCAGTACATATCTATCTGTATCTGCATATGTGCATAGGGCAAGGGACATACTGCAACTGTTAGTGAAGTGTGGACAGATATCTGTCGTTGAAGGTTGTTATGTGCATATATCTATGTAGGTCATAGTGTGTGGCATAGAAAACAGCATGCAATGCTGATATATGTCATGTTTTGGTTAAACACTGTGGGACTGATTTGTCAGATCTGCTGTGTTACAGCCAGTGAGGTCTGCTAAAGCTACATGGGCTGAGGACACCCACATGCATTCTGCACAACACTGTGCAATATAATCACATAAATGTACATCCCACAACTGTCGCATAACTGATATCCCCACCATGAAAGGACTGTACATGTGCCTATATGTACATCTATGTGTACAGCAATGGATGTGTACATGTATGTGTATAGATATGTATGTATGTATGTATGTATATATATATATATATATATATATATATATATATATATATATATATATATATATATATATATATATATATATATATATATATATATATATATATTTATATATATATATATATATATATATGTGTATATATATATATATATATATATATATATATATATATATATATATATATATATATCATATATCATATAATTTATATATATATATATATATATATATATATATATATATACATATATATATATATATATATATAGAGAGAGAGAGAGAGACATGGGGCCATATGTACTGCAACAGGTGTGTGGTGACCAAGGCATGGACTGTAGACAAGTGTTGATACTGCAGTGCCATTCCTCCTTTCCAAAACACTGTACCCATTAACTACCACATAGGTAGAGATCTACCCAACACCGAAGGTGTGAAAAGGGAACATGGGATACAGGTGGACAGTAGTCACCTCTTTGATAAAGACAGTGCCACACTAGACCTGTAATCTGTCTGTGTGGTATGTGTCATGACAACAGGTGTGTCATCTAGGGAAATATAGGTCAGTGTTCCCCTCTACTCATCACAATGCCCTGTGTGGTATGTGCCTCACATGACAACTACAGCAGGTGGAAAGGCCACAGACATACCTCACAAAGGGTAATACTGGCCGCAAACAGATGCCCTATGCAGACTGACTCACAAATCCACATCTAGACTGTATTGCATACCAGCCACACAGAGGTGACCTCTGCTGGACATACAGAGGTATGTCACACCAAGAGCTGGGTGACAACCACCATGGCAACATATCACAATCCCTCCGGGATACACGCTCTAGGGCCCTAAGCCTCGTCAGCTCACTAAACAGCAGATGCTGGAGGAATAGGTTCCTATCTCAGAGATATGCCATACACTGGAATAGTCCACCTAGCAATAGCAAACACAGCTCCTCATTAGCAGTTGTCATAAATACCCCTGATGATTGTTTGGGAGATAGGTAATACACCCCAGGCACCCCCTCTGTGGTTCTGGTTGGAAGGGGCAAGTGAAATCAAAGTACATGTGTGTCAAAGGCCAGGGTAGCATATGGCTAGGCTGCTGTAGGCCCTAGGGCCAATAGCATATAACCTACCTATGACACTATGCACTCACACATGTACTCAATGCAATACCTGCTATGTGAGGTTGAATAAGTGTAACGCTGAATGTGTGCAAGGTCTGTAAAGGTGTGATAGGTTAGTGTGAAGTTGCATCTGACATGGGAGTGTCTATCCTAGCTGTGACGCCAGGAAAAGATGCGTATTGTACTGTTAGGCAGACATAGTAGTATGGCATACGATGTGACATAGTTCCTTTTTGATGACCGTGGTGTCTCATTGTAGGCTAAAGCAATACATGTATGCTTAGTGAGTGGTACTGCTGGTGAATCCAACTCTCATATGAACTGTAGTACTACCTGAAGCTGTAGGCCTAAACAGCACAATATGGTGTGTGTTCACATTGCTTGGAAACACTGTCTTGTGTGTTTCCTGTAGTCTGCACAAAGGACAAAACTCAGGCATAAGGGTTTGTAAGTAGTGGCACACAGTACTGTACGGTGCACAGGTAATGCTCATCTCTGTTGGTATACAGTGGTGTGTTGTATGTTTGTCTGATGTGTGTGTAATTATGCCTGTACCATGGCTGCAATCATATGTGTGTTACAGGGTATACGTGTGTATCCAGCAATGTATATACTCTGTTACAGCAGTATGCCACCTATAGTAACAACTATACACATATGTTAGGCAGGGCTATGGCATCAATGACTAGGGTGGTTGACAGGTACTACTGTAACTGTACTTTACATTCATTGCAATGGATGACATCTCTGTTCGTGCATTGGCGTGATATATACCCATGTCGAGGTTGTGCATTGTGCCACAAACAGTGTGCCAGGTACTGTTGTATAGTGGTGTGATATATAGAGTGTGCCAGGCACTGTTAGTCAGTTGTGGCCTGAGAACCAATAAGTGGTAGTGAACGTGTGTAACCCCTGACAGACAAATGGATGGTATATATATGTCAGTAAAGTGATATATTTGGTTAAAGGTTTAAAGTGTGCCACAGGACTCACTCACACATATTGTTCATATATTTTTCAGCCAGATGGCCCACCAACGCAACCCGTCATACACAGCAGTGGAGGAAGATGAAATTGTCCAAAGCCTGGTGCAGCAGTACACAATGCTGTTTTCCCGAAGCAGCCAGCACCAGCAAGAGTGGACTGCACTGTGGCAGGATCTTGTTTGTTGGGTAAATGACATAGGCATGCATAACTGGACATATGAACAGGTATGTCGTCACTGCAGTGATTTAATTAGACATGTCCGGTGGCGTGCGTCTGATATCCAAAGACAACAGCTTGCCACAGGTGGTGGGGTGGCCATTCACCCCCCCTCACCAGAGTGGAGGAGCTGTTCCTAAGCATGGTGGCTCCTGGACAACAACAGCAACAATCTGTGACGTGGTGTCATGTAGGCCGGAGCCACCCAGCATGTTCACATAGGGCATGTTTCCTGCTCACTCCATCTGTAGACTAGTTAACTGTATTGTTAGATTATGTCTATGTGAGATGTGTATTGTGTGTTTAGCAGTTGTGCTGCCTATTGTTATGCAATACTTATATTTGGAATATTATCTCTACACCTGTGACTGTTGACTGTTGTTCCACTGTAGTTTAACATACCCACTGTAGCAATGCCACAGTTGTGGCCACTGATGAACTCTCTCATATTCTTCTAGGTCCCTCTGGTGTGACAGCAGGGCAGACGATCCATGCTGGTGAGTGTGGTATAACTGCAATGTTGGCAATGAAATGTGCATGTCATAGGTGAGGTGTAGGCCATGTACACGTAACACACCTACGCATAATGCATGCCGTGCATGTTTGGTGTAAGACGTTGCACAGCTCAGTAATGTCAGTAGCTGCCTCAATGACATGCAATACACAGAGCATCAGACACAGTTGTGGCAACACCATACTGCACATTGGATAGGCATAGTTGCTACAGCTGTACACAACATAACACGTTTATCATACACAGTACACAAAAACATGTTATATATGGCGTTACCACACACCCACTGTAAGGTCACACTTCAGTATCCCACATGTCATCCACACACACATGATGTACCTCAGGGGTAGAGGCCTATCATGGGGCTGTGCAACACTCATCAACACATAATACTGTCGTGTTAGGCAATGCTCACTATTGGGCACCTCACACACCCATGTACAAAGTGACTGTGTAATTGTGAACATAGCCACGGCACTGCAGTTCAGGTACAGCATGCTAGGCGGTGGTCTGCACACATTAGTAGCCATGAGTGACCACAAGATGCATGATGATGATGGCACATGGTACTACACCCCATCCAGTTACAGTGACCACAGTACTACATATAGCAGTCATTGCTTTGCACCTCAATGTCGTGTGTGTGCAAACATATGCACCTATACACAATATACATAGCATGTTGTGTGTGTGCTTACATATGCCAGTATACACAATATGCACAGCAGTCGCCATCTGTACAAAGTGTCACATATATGTTCTGGAATGCTATTGGGTGTATAGGTCACATGACACACATTGGGTATGTGTGATGTTTAATGTTGCAGTCGTGTAGCATGCCATGTCATGGCTGGCACCGACATATCGGCAATATGTCCCACATTCATCATAACCACTGTACAAGTGCCATGTTGAGCATTGAGATTCCTTCACGTCTACATGCACCACTCATCCCTTGTGTGTACATAGCATGCATGTGCTACACCTGTGCCCACTTTTATCTGCTATGGACACAGACACTGTAATCACACATGGCAATCTATGTGTCACACAAGATAACACATGCAGCCATGGTATGTATACCTCTGAGTGATGGTGCACAGGACATTGCAGAGCTGATAAGACATGCACAGCAATGTTGTGTCCATGTACACATTGTGTTCCAGGGTGTAGCCAATCACTGAACAAATACACAGATGCATCAAAGCCATGTATAATGTCATTAAATAGGCCATCTACACTTGCACTGCATGGTCTTGAGTAACAGATATTCTGCATGCTGACACGTGTGAGGTGACTGTTTGCCTTGTGATACTGGCACCCACCTTCACCCATTATTGAGTATGTGTTGGATTGCTGGTGTGTGTGTGTGGGTGTGTATGTGCTGTAGTGAGGAGTGCATTTGTGTGCATGTGTTCATGTGTGCATGTGTGCATGTGTTCATGTGTTCATGTGTGCATGTGTTCATGTGTTCATGTGAGCATGTGTTCATGTGTGCATGTGTGCACATGTGCACGTGTTCATATGTGCATGTGTGCATGTGTGCTAACATCATGTACAGATTGTAAAGTGTGTTTCCTGTCTTCCTCTCACAGGTGCTGAGTTTGGGGTGGCTGAAAGCAGCAGGGAACCTGAAGTCACTGCCACTAATAGTGGAGATGATGAGACATGTATTCTGGCACAGGAAGGTTTGACAGGGTCTGTCGTTGGTCCACCAATCGACAGTACACAGCGTTTAACCCCATCTATGTGCACACTCATACTGCCAATACATCCCTCATCACCAATGGCATTAGCTGAGGGACAGCATACAGTTGGCATTGACCAGGAGAGTGTGGTACCCATGGCACTTGCATCCCCTCACAGCAGCCATAGCCGGATTCCTGGAATGATACCACATAGGCAGATGTCCAGGGGTTCTCAGGGGAGCACCACTGGTCGTATTGCCCTTGGCAGACGTGCCCACAGAGGTATTACAACCTCCAGTATGTTCCAGGCTGTAATGCAGGCACAGGCACGTATGGAACGGTACACCAGACAGGGACTAAGGGCACAGAGGGCCCATTACACCGCTATCAATGACAGCATCCATGACCTTGCCAGTGCCATCCGAAATTACACCGAGGTCATTGATAGATGTTGGGGGGAGATAATAGATGCCCTCCAAAATGTGTCTTCCATGAGCCAGGACCGTGTGGGACGGGTGAGATGTCGACGTGGACGCATGCCAGCAACAGCAACAGATCACAGCCGCTCCCATAGTGGCAGTACCAGCCCCAGCAATGCTGGGGCTGGCCTGTCTATTGACCGCCCTAGTAGACCACATACACGTGGCTCTGGCAAGTCCCAGCAGGGACATGGGTCCAGTCTTCATACCTCTGTCTCTGATGATAGTACCCAGTCAGGGTTGGTACCCGATACTGCCCATAGCACCCCTGCCAGGCACAGGTACAGTGTCCGTGTCCAGAGACAGTGATCTGTACAGCCTAGCAGGTACAGTCTGTGGCTGTCCCACAACCTCCCATATATGGCAGCCATGTGGTGGAGCTGTGTGCATGCAGACACACACACATTAACCAAACAACTAGGGCTCACACATGCACACACACATTACATCAACATTGGCCCATGCTGTACTGTTGCCCCACACGCACGCACACACACACACACACACACACACACACACACACACACACACACACACACACACACAGACATGTCGATTCGATGGGTCAATATCGGGCTCTGGAAAACCAACAACATGCCCTGTGCATATGATGACACCTGTACCACCTCCTGTCATCTGTAACATTGATGCAGGAACAGGCTAACATGGTTCTGATGCACAGGGTGACATTATAGCAGTGTAGCAATATTAGCGAGTTGTCAACAGGAAAGTGTAATGATATCCTTGTAGGTATATCTGAGCGGGCATTATGCATCACAGCTCTGATTGTCAATGTATCATTGTTTATACCAGTGTTAGGTCTGAGTATGTATTGTCCACCCATATGCCACTTGGCTGAAGTGTACAGTGTTGCCAGCATGTGCTAGTGAGTGAGCAGTACGTGTGTGGTGTGTGCATTACAGATTAGCAGGTGTACATCTGTGAACATGGTGGGTGTGCACTGTCTGCATGTACGTGCATAGTGGACACATGGGACGTGTGACATACCCTGTTGTACACATTAACATCTCATAGTATCTTTCGATGGCCAGTATGCATTCTGCTACAGATATGTACTAACATGGGTACACGTGTGTATGACATGGGTTGACAGTATGCTGTGGGTGATATTTTTAATACCTGTCAATGATTTGCAGTCTGGTAGTATAAACAACCTCAACAGCATGACTATAACCAATCATTAGATGATGTCCTGAAAAATGACACACAGTTGTACGGAACTCAGTAACAGTTGGATCCTTCCGGTACGATACTATAACAGTGACCAGTGGTATTGACAGCCACCTGTTCCTGGGACCACACCTGTTTGGCATATAGCCCTTTTAGGTACATGCAAACACACTAGGGATATGTCCATCCACATCTGGAAATGCATGCATTGGCTTACAATGCATTCTCTGGATGGGACGCATATCCTACACAAGGGTATTATACAGACAGATACCTGTTGTCCAATACATGCTGCATAGCAGTAAGCTGACTATGGCATAGTCATCCACATTTACTATACATACTATCCCAACAGTACCACATAGGTGGTAGCACTCAACATGTATGTTGGGTAACAATGTGTACATACAGCCATGTGTTATGTCATCTGCCCCTTGGTATCCACATATCCATAGGTATTGTAGAGTCCCTTGGTGTATCACATAAGACATTAGGGGACTGAATGCATATCCACAGGGCTGTTGTACACCTATAATGACTGTCCATTATTGCCAGTCATTGTTATGTATGAACATGTCTGACATATACCCCAGGCATGTACCCTCACTCACAGTACTCTATAGTAACTGTCATGGGTGTGTGTGGCACAGATGACCTTGGACACAGATCACTACAGTGGCCGGGCTTGTCACATACATACATATGTGACCTACAATCTGAGAAGCAGTGGCACAATCTGTCAAAGGAAACAAATGTAGTCATGTAGTATGCAGGCTTCACACCTATGTACTGATTGAGGTCACATGTACACATTTATTTGCCATGCAGATACCTGATGTGTGCAATGCACATACTGTTTTAATCATGATATGTCATACCACAGTAAAAGCAAAACTCACACTTCATTGACCAACTGTGTCACACATACACACACACACACACACACACACACACACACACACACACACACACACACACACACACACACACACTCTGCAATTGCAGGATTCAAACCCCTATCGAACTATGTTATGATACTAGCGACATACACATTAACATGGCATGCTATATGCTTTGTTGGGTGGTTTTTCTTCTCCTGCTATATTTGTAGGATGCTGACATCATCAGACTTTCCAAAGAGGAATGTACCTATTTTAATGTGTTTTCCCAGTCTCCAAAAAGGACACTCCTGTCACAGAAAATCACACACACACACACTATCAGCGTTTGCAGGATTCAAACCCCTACCTAACGATGTTATGATACTAGAGACATACGCATTAACATGGCGCGCTACATGCTTTACTGGGTGGTTCCTATTCTCCTGCTATATTTGTAGGATGCTGACATCATCAGACTTTCCAAAGAGGAATGTACACCTCTTTTAATGTGTTTTCCCAGTTTCCAAAAAGGGAACTCCTCTCATAGGAAATCACACACATACAAACCACACTATCAGCGTTTGCAGGATTCAAACCCCTACCTAACTATGTTATGATACTAGAGTCATACGCATTAACACAACACGCTACATGCTTTACTGGGTGGTTTCTATTCTCCTGCTATATTTGTAGGATGCTGACATGATCAGACTTTCCAAAGAGGAATGTACCTCTTTTAATGTGTTTTCCCAGTCTCCAAAAAGGGCACTCCTCTCACAGGAAATCACACACATACACACACACCCCCCCCCACACACAGAAACACACACTGTCAGTGTTTGCAGGATTCAAACCCCTACCTAACTATGTTATGATACTAGAAACATACGCATTAACACGGCGCGCTATATGCTTTACTGGGTGGTTTCTATTCTCCTGCTATATTTGTAGGATGCTGACATCATCACACTGGACATGGCAATGTGTGTACACTTTGTTTTATGCAATCCTAGGAATGAGCCATGTGGGTCAGCAGGTGTCAACAGCTTGAACAGGACCCCATAATTCTTACCTTGTGTGATCTATCTTTGGACACATTGACATTCCTTCATATGTCAACATATATTTATGCATAGATTGTTGGTTTTGTGGATACGACATGTGTCAGGGGTGTTGATAAAGGGCTATTCAAAGTCTATGTGGGACATGTGTAGATCTGTTCAGTGATGTATGTCCTGGGTGTCTACCTTGCAAACAGTCTAGCATGTTTGGGAACCATGATCTGCACATGAACATACCACAGTTGGTAGGGTTGTGTGTTTGTCAGCTTCCAGTAGCTCTGTGTATGACTTCAACCATGATGGACTCCATGGCCTTGCAGATCAGACTTCATAGGCTTACTGGACTATACTTCCCATGATGTGCTGTGCACCTACACTTGTGGGGAGTGCCATATGTTGCTGTAACACATTCAACGGTTCCAGATCCTGTGGAGAGGGTGAGGCTCAACAGACTATTCAGGTACAGGGTCTGTTTGTTCTGTAGTTCATGCATGACACATATTGGGAAACAATGTAATCCAATTGCTACCATGCTTTTGGCTTTGGGGGGAGCTGTTCAGCCATGCTACATGTGATATCTCCTGGTATGATGACTGGGACTATGGTCAGTGGGAGGTGGGTATGTCTATATGGGCCTGTCTGACAGGATGTCGGCATTGTCAGTCAGGTACAGTTGGCCCTGACTCAGGACATATATGAGTGTACATTGCTATTTATGACATAGCTGAAGGAGGTGTCATGATTCAGTCTGGAATCCTTCTCAGCTACTCTTTACAAAACACCAACAAACCTGAGCACTAATCCCTGTTATACTCTTTTACACACTTAACACCCTACTGATCCTTTGTGATCAGGCTACGGAGTATGTCATCATAATATCCTGTCATGTCCAGGGGTCGGTTTTGTGTGTACTCTCCAGTCCAGCTGGTGAATATTGTGATTTTGACACAATGTCACATCTGCCTCATGTACACAGACAACCCTCTCCTCCTCCCAACAAAATCAGATATATGTGAGAGATGGACCTATATAGACATACAGGAGGCTGATCTCTCTCGACCCATGACTGGCACAGTCTATCAGGTGGTGAAGGTAACCACACGCACCACATATCAGTCTCACATAAACCTATAGCGACAGCAATCAAACCACATTATCACACATAAACATACTCAGAGGCTCTACATAAACTCTGCCTAAGCAGCAGAGACCTCCAAAGCAGACACACAAACAACTGCTGCCCCACTAGAATACCCACATATCACATAGTTCACAATGTCAGTGTGCTACACAGTCACTGCCCTTTAGGCTAAACAACACACCTAATACACTTGTAATAGGTGACACTTATTGTCAGACACACTGACGTCCTACTCACCAGGCCAAACAAGGGAATAGTCACTTTGAGCTATCTCTCGGGTGGCAGGATCCACAACATAACACTTGCACTCAGGTCACTCCAAAGCAAGTACAGGACTGGCTCCATCATTGTCCATGCTGGTGCGTACACCCTCAGACATTCCTCCCTGGACCTCATGACATGATACATAGAGGAACTCCCTGATCATGTAGCCCAGGCCAGTATGACCCTGACCTTGTCTAGCATCTTACACTCACCAAGTATGATGTCACAGTATACCAACAAACTGATCACGTTTAACAGTTGGCTAACATATTGGTGTCATTCACAGGGGATACAGTGTCTGTCAGCCTGGGGTGACATGCTCGACATGCCACATAGCTTCCCTATGGACAGCTTGCACCTGTCACCCTTGGGCTTTCGGATACTGGCTAAGGCACTTGCTACCACCACACTGCCTTTTTTTAAGCGGGGCTCAAAAGACAAACCCACCTCCATAGACATTACGGAGTACATGACACTGATGGTAATGCTGCTCAACACCAGATGTGTTACCCTCAAGTTTCGACCACTCAGGAATCTCCTCGGTATGGACAACAGCGATATCTGTGCATTAACAGACACCTGGTTCAGGATCCCAAATGCATACCAGCATTACCAGGTTATATTTCATACCATGCTTTCTGACCACAAAACTCAGAATGGCCAACACAAATAGGGGGAGTATCCATATACATCACAGATACACATACCTCCAGGTTGGTAGCACTGCACAAAGCATCAGAGACCATACATATGCACCTAACATTGTGCAAATATGCCTTTTGGTTTGTTGCCTGAAACAGACCACCCTCCCAAACTCATGAACCACACTCAGCTTTGCTGGGAACACTGGACAATATGAAGGTCTCCCCAAACACCATTATATTGGGTGACTTCAAATACCCACACATTGACTGGGGATAGTACTCAGGCCCCAACACCCTCACCCAACAGTTGCTACTATTTGTAAACTCATATGCTATGGCACAACCGGTCACCACACCCACAAGAGGGGACAACATATTGGACATGATCATCACCAACATGGGAACTCTATGTTCCACACCTGAGATATACCCCTCATTGGTAAGGTCAGAACATACATTTGTCTCACTGGACATCCATATACCGTCCACACACCCATCCTGGGTAATCTTGGTGAACTTCTCAAAAGCAAATGTCACACTTCTCCAAACCAAGGTGGTATCCTTCAGAGACCCTGGCACAGTGGTAAGTATGGATCTGACTGCTGAATCCTTTACATACACATTCTATGGACACCTAGTGGACTGGGTGGATCGTGCTACCCAAATAACAACTGGACTCACTCCTCCAATGGCAGGGGACCTGTCTGGTAGACCCTGGCCATTAATAAGCTATACAATGAAAGGAGGACGCTACTACATGATAGAGCACAATCCCAGACAGGGAAGGCATCTGTGATCTGTACTAACAGACAGCTACAATCACTCATGTATTTATGTCAGGCCCGCTTCTAACAGACAATTGCACCAGACACATACACTCACAAGGCCTTCTTCAGTTAATTCAGGTAACTGGGTGGACACTCACTGATATGCTGTGAGTTACTGCATACTGACTAAACATACCCTGAACCCACAGACATTGCCAACATCCTGGCAAACAGGTTCAGTGCAGATGTCTCCCCCCATCCCCCCTAAGGAGCTACTGTCCGTCCCAACAGAGTGTAACCTCCCTGACATCACAAATAAACATGTGAATGCTGCCCTTCCCACAGCGGACAACACAGCATCAATGGGACCAGACGGTGTCCCGGCCTGCGTCTTACACGGGCTTCATGACAGACGTAACCCTCACATTACGTCACTGTTCAATATCAGAATTACTGCAGGATATGTACCCACTTAATGGCGTACAGTGATAGTTGTCCCACTCCACAGAGTTGCTGCCCCAACTGACCACAGACAATATCGGCCTATAAGGCTAACTAGCCTGTTCTACAAAGCTATGGAGTGTATTGTAATGGGACTCATGCACATAGACATCGGGAACCTACAGACACTGGGTCTTACACATTTCAGCATTGTTGTGGGCAGATCTTGCGTCCTGGACCTGTTTATTTTATTTATTTTATTTTATTTTACATTTGTTAACCGGGCTAGTCCAACTGGATACATGTCCATTTAAAGTGGAGGCCCGAGGAGAAAAGCTCCACTATCTAATGCAAAGTAACAAAAGTACATTCCAAGTACATAGGCAGTTTAAGCTGCACTATCTAATGCATAGTAACAAAAGTACATTTAAAGTACATAGGCAGTTTCAGACACAACTAAAACAGGCATTCAAAATACATAGGGAATTAGAGACACATCTAAAACAGGCATTTGGGCAAGTTTTTCAGTAAGAGTATTCAAAAATATTAAATCTCTTCAGTACAGATATATACAATAAAGACATAAGTGATTAAGTAGTTTGAAGGCTAGAAAAGAGTAGAAAATACTAGTTTGTAGTTAATAGAGTCAATTTCTTAGGTAGAAATGAAAAGAGAGATGGAGAAATAGAGTTGGTAGACAGTGCAAAGGATGCAGGAGAGGGTAGGCGGTATGTGTTCAGCTAGGGAAATTGCATGAGCAAAGCCAGTGATTGGTTAGAAAATGTTTTAGTTGAGTTTTAAATAGTGTGATAGAAGTTTGGGCTATAAGGTCTGGAGGAAGTTGATTCCAAATTTTACCAACTGAGTTGGAAAATATAGAGTCACCTGCTGTATTCTTTGCTAGAGAAGTTTGAATCAGTAATTTATTGGAGGCGAAGGGTTTTAGGTTATTGTAAGGTTTTATCAGAGTAGAGAGCATAGGTATATTTTCTGGGTGGTGAAGGGCTTTATGGGCAATTGTAAGTTGGTAGTATTGAATTAGGTGAGGTAACTCAAGCCATCCTAGGTTATGGAGGTTCAGGCAGTGATGTGTTTTATATGGAGAGGCAGTGGCAAATTTGGTAATGTTGTAGTAGGCTGTTGTAAGCCTATTGATGTTATGTTTAGAAAGATTAGTATAAATGGGGGATGCATATAGTAGAGTAGAGAGAAGATATGTTCTGGCTATGGTAGTTCTTGCTTCAGGTGTTAAGAAAGATTTGATTATGTAGAGAGAACCTAATTTTCTATTAGTTGCTTTTATGATAGAGTTTATATGTACATCAAATTTGAGTAAGTTGTCAATGGTAACTCCTAAAAGTTTGGTTGTTTGGTCGGGAGAAATAAGGGTGCCATTGTTAGAAGTGAGTGTGAAACTAATAGGGGGAGACAGGTGTGTGGGTGAAAAGAGGAGAAGTTTAGTTTTCTTAGGGTTTAAGAGAAGGCAGTGATTGGAGAACCATTGTTCAATGGTGGTAAAAGTTTTTTGAGTAAGTGAGTGGAGGTCAGCTTGTGTTGTGGCAGAGCAGATGATGGTGGTGTCATCGGCGTACTGAATGCAAGTGGTTAGTGGGGTGGCAAGATTCAGGTCGTTAATAAAGATGGAAAATAAAAGAGGACCTAAGATCGAGCCCTGAGGTACTCCTAAAGTGGTGGGGAGAAGTTCGGAAAGATTGTTGTTCCATAAAACAGCTTGTTTCCGATTCTGAAGATAGGAAGTAAACCAGTTTAAGGCAAGATTATTGAGAGACAAAGATTTTAAACAATGTAGGAGGAGTTGGTGGTTCACCATGTCAAAGGCTTTTGACAGGTCAACAAAGAATGCTGATGAAAGAAGATTGTTATTCCGGTTTATATTAATAGCGTCTATGAAGGATAATAAGGCTGTGGTGGTGCTATGGTAGGGACGAAAGCCATGTTGGCAAGTGGCTAGGAGATTATTAGATAGAAGGTGATTTAAAAGCTGTTTGTGGATGCATTTCTCCATTATTTTAGCAATAGGAGATAGCAGTGCTATAGGGCGGTAGTTAGAGTATTCAAATGAATCGCCCCCTTTGAAGAGAGGGATGATGTGGGAGATTTTCCAGAGTGAGGGTATAGTACTTTCTTTTATGGTTCTGTTGATTAGAATATAGATAGGGTAGGCAATAGCTTTAGCACCTAGCTGGAGATATTCAGCCGGCAATTTGTCAGCTGAGGGGGTTGAGGGTTTGAGTTTCTGAAGTAAGTGTAGAATATAGGAGGTGGGTATGGGTTTAAGCAGAAATGGAGGTGGAGTGCAGCTAGTGTTCCCTAGTAATGAGGGGTCGGGGCTTTGTTGGTTGGCCAGTTTAAGTATGGTTGACGTAAAGAAGTTATTAAATGCATTAGCTGTTTGTAGGGGAGTCAGGGCAGGAGCCGAGTGGGTTGGGAGTTTTGACCTTGCCAGGGGATAGTAGTGAATTAATTGATTTCCAAAATTTTTGTGGTTGGTGGTGGGAGGATTGCTGTAGCTGGGTATAGTAGTTCTTTTTATCCTGTATGATAGCAAGCTTAGTCATGTTCCTTTTTTGTTTGAAGCTAAGGTGATCAAAAGAGTCTTTAGTGGTTCGCCATTTAGTCCAGGCTTTATTCCTACTAAGGATAAGTTGTTTGGTGTTGGTTGTAAGCCATGGAGCTGATTTAGATTTTATTCATATAGAACGGTGGGGCATGATGATCGAGAATAGTAAGAAAGGTATTATTAAAGTGGTTAACAGCTTCATCTATTGGGAGAGTTTTTAGAGGTGCCCAGTTGATTAAGCTGAGTTCATTTTGAAAGTGTTGAAGGTTAAAGTGTTTTTTGCTGCGAGATAAGCGAATTAGGGGGGATGTTGTTAGATGAGTTTTGTGCCTAATGATGTATGTGAGAGAGTGGTCACTAAGGTCATCTGGGAGGTACCTGTTGAGTACTTTTGTTGGGAGTATTAGTCAGGATCCAGTCGAGTATGGTTTCTTTGTTATTGCTTTTATTTGTTCTAGTTGTGGAGTTGATGGTTTGATGAAATCCGTGTAAGTTAATAATGGTAGATGGATTAGCTTGTTTGCATAAGTTCCAATCAATATTAAAGTCGCCTAGTAGTATTGTTTCTTGAGGGAAATTTATTGAAAACCAGTTTAGCAGGTCTTCTAATATGGGGGGATTGTTGCCTGGGGGAAGATAAGTGCAGATGATATTAATAGTCTTGTGTGAATTTAGGGAGAGTTTGGAAATAATTAGTTCAGCATTAGAGTCATGTGGTGGGGTAAGGGCTGATTTATGTATTTCCAGTCCAGTTTTGAAGAGTATAGCTACTCCTCCCCCTTTTTTATTAAGACGGTCTTGTCTTAGGATGTTATAGCCAGGGGGGATAATTTCATTATCCTTTATTGTGGGTTTAAGCCAGGTTTCAGTAAGACAGAGAATGTCATACTGCTGGACTTCGAGTAGAGCATGAAGAGCAGGAAGTTTGTTACATATGCTACGGATGTTTAGATGAGCTATTGTAAGGGATTTGGGAGGTTTAGTTTGTGGTGTAGGCATGGGATTCAGTGTTTGGGAATTAGGGGATGGTATGTTTGTGTTAGGGCCTGGGTTGGGGTGGATGTCCCCATAAATTAAAGATAAACCATGAATAAGGTTAGTTAGTTGTGAGGGTTTGATGCAGTACCAGTGTTTTGTAAGTTGAAGAATAAGGTATTTGATGTGTGACAGGCGATGATATTTAGGTTCAAGATATGAGTTGCTGTATATGGGACAGCTATGGTTTGTGAGTGTGGTTGTGGGGGTAGCTAGGGTATGTTTGTGTGGAGTACAATAGGTACTTTAAACAGTTACCAGGTCCATTGGTGTAGGGACGGTTGTCCACACAGCCTGCCTGGACCTTGCACAGCCCTTCGACACAATACCCTACTCTGCCATTATGCATAGGCTCACCGGCGTAGATATCGACACATATCTCACACGATGGATTGCTACCTGGATCAGGGATAGCACCCACATGCTCAGTATTGCAGGTGCCATGTCTGACTATACACCCGTTACACATGGCATCACACAAGGCTCAGTCCTGGGACCTCTCTTGTTCAGTACATATTTGTGTGATGTATGGCTAACACAGGAGGAATATGGCTGACCATGTTCGCAGATGACTGCAAACTGGGTGCCATAATCAACTCTCCAGCTGGCACATGCATACTCAAATGGGGTCTCACAGAGATAGGATGACTGGTGCCTGAGCCATGGCCTACAGCTAAATGCCATTAGTTGCATAGTCATCCCCTTTGGGAATAACAACATGCCCACACATTACCACATAGGTAGTAATCCATTACATATGGTAGTAGTTGTTAGGGGTTTGGGGACACGACTTGTTTGTACTCTCGCTTTTGACAATCACGTTGCCAAAGTGGTTAGACAGAACTTCTGTATAGCCCACCTTATCCCATATGGTTTCAAATGTTGATCAAGTGAGGTCATTGTGCCCCTATACTCATCACGACCATGCTTGGTTACAATGCCACATTTGGGATGCACCTTACCCAACCCCTGCAGCAACTGTAATGGCCACAAATGTTCCTCAACAAGCAGATGTAGGGACTCACATGGATGCCCTGCACAGTTCAGATACAGTAACTCCAGCTCTACTCAGTCACTTATCACCTACACGGATGTGTTGTGTGCCTGTAGTTTAAGGAAATATCTGACCCAGATTTAATGGACATGCTCCACCTCATGATATCTGACTCCCTTGGAGCTACACACTCCAGGGACATACACCTCAGCACAGATATTAATAGGACATGCTGAAGGGACAGATTCTTATCCCAGAGGCTCCACTCACTCCGGATTGTAATCCCGGTTTTGCATGGGCAGAGCCACCCACTGACCACCTACAGGAGACATCTTGACAAGTGGATGGGTGATCGTATGTTTACCCATGGGATATCTTCTGGGTCCCTGCTAGACAGAGGCACAATACACTAAACGTAAATGGGCTATCTTGTGTGACCTACTATTCACAGGGACAGTGTTCTACTTTGACAGGGTTGCGAAAGCCAAACACACTCTGGCTAGGCTTGTACATGCCCTCGGGCAGATAGGCCAGTATCAAGCTCTGAACCTATGCTAATGTTCAGGATACACAATGTTTATTGCTGATACTGTTTGCAGGTTTTATCGTCTTTGCTTTCCCACTTTCTATGAACAACTTAGGTATCTGCAGAACATATTTGATTATGACAGGGTTCCACTATATTATATACGTGTCTGTTGTCATATAACTGTGTGCACAGGGCAGATTGCTGGATAGTGAGAGGTTCCTGGATTAACACATGCAACTGCCTGATATGTGTGGCCCACTGCTGTACTCCGACATGGCCTACGTGTGTGAGCATGCCCAGTTCAGACTGTCAGTGCTCTGTTGCCTGACATTTGTCTCATTTATTCAAGTGTGTGAGCATGCCCAGTGTGACCTTTCAGTATGTTGCTGTCTGAGGTCCACTACATCTGTTGATGTATGTGTACATGTCCAGTATTAACATTTCTACTGTGTGTGTTGAAAGTCAGGTTCTATTCTTACTGCGGGACTCACCTTTGTGTCATAACTCGACAGGGATTATGCTGTGCCTGCAGGGTTTCCATGGAATACTTAGCATAGACCTATCAACATTTCTTCATACAGGCTGACCACTGCAATACTGTCATGGCTTAGTGGCTCAGTACTATGACTATAGTGCACTGTATCCTGGGTTCGAGGCCCATCACTGCTTTATATTTTCATACTGAGCAGACCAGACTGCTTAAGGGCCAGTAGAGCAAATATAAGCATGTTGCCTTTTGTTCAGCTATGCCCTACTTGGGTTCATAGGTTCATACTAGGCTATCTGCCCTAAGGCATTTACAAGCCTAGCCAGAGTGTGTTTAGCTTTTGCCACCATCTGAACTGATTTTACTGTGCCCTTTTTAATGTTAGTTTACTGTTCCTCTGGTCTAGTAGTGACACTGAAGTAATCCCCGTGGTAAACCTATGATCTCCCATCCACTCATCAAGATTCCTCTTGAAGAGGGTCAGTGAGGGGCTCTGCCTAACATGGACTGGGATTCTATTCCAGAGTGAAGGGAGCCTCTGGGTTAGGAATCTGTCCCTCCAGCATGTCCAATTTATTCCTATGCTCAGGTTCAAGTCCCTTGAGTGCGTAGCTCTATGGGATTTGGATTTTCTGAGGTGGAGCATGCTCATTAATTCCAGGTTGGACATGGCTTTATACGTCAGGCATAGATTGCCTCTAAGTAGACGGTATGCAACTGAGTAGAGCTGTAGTTTCTTTAACCGAGCAGCATATGGCATCTGTTTGAGTCCCATGATCCTCTTTGTGAGGTACTTTTGGGGTCTTTCTATTTGCTGCAGATGTCGGGGGCATTGTATTCAATTATGGGCCTGATGAGGGATGAATAAAGGGGCACAATGACCTCCCTCAATGTAGATGTGAATCCTTTCATGATAAGGTGGGCTATATAGAAGGTCTTTCTAACCACTTTGGCAATGTGATTGTCAAAGGGGAAATTGCTGTCAGCTTGGGTCCCCAGGTCCCTAATTACTTCTTCCATACTTAATGGAGTCCCGCCTATGTGGTAATTTGTGGGCACTTTGTTTTTGCCAAAGGGTATGACTATACACTTTTTAGCGTTTAGCTTTAGGCCATGGCTCTGGCACCTGTTATCCTTCTCTATGAGACCCTTTTGAGGATGCTTGTGTCAGCTGGAGAGTCAATTATGGAACCAAGTTTGCAGTCATCTGCAAACCTGGTCAGCCACAGTCCTCCCGAATTAGCCTGTACCTCCGATAAATATATGCCGAACACTAGAGGCCCCAGGACTGAGCCTTGTGGGATGCCACTTGTAACTGGTTTAGAGTTTGACATGGCTCCAGCAATTCTGACTATGTGGGTTCTGTCCTTGAGCCAGTTTGCAACCCATCTTATGACATAGGAGTTTATATTTAAGCTGGAGAGCTTATCTATGATGCTCGAGTGGGGTATTGTGTCGAAGGCTTTTGCGAGGTCCAGGTAGGCTGTGTGGACTACCTTCCCCTCATCAATGGCCTTGGTGACCATTTCAAAGAAATCAACTAGGTTTAAGAGGCAGGATCTTCCCTTAACAAAGCCAAATTGGGTAGGATCTAGTGGCTGTACGTCCCCAATGTCTTTGTTTATGA
This sequence comes from Protopterus annectens, assembly GCF_019279795.1. NCBI lineage: Eukaryota > Metazoa > Chordata > Ceratodontiformes > Protopteridae > Protopterus > Protopterus annectens. The sequence goes on from NC_056737.1 coordinate 550,769,302, forward strand.
GTTCCATGATGATCCTCTCCATAGCTTTGCAGACTGGGCTAGTCAGGCTTATGGGGTGATAGTTTCCAGGGTCCGTAGAGGCACCACCTTTGTGGAGTGGGACCACTGTTGCTGTAAGCCATTCTTTGGGTACATATCCTGTAGTAAGGCTGAGACTGAACAGCAGCTTTATGTGGGGGTTTAGCTCTTCTTGGAGTTCATGTAGAACGCAGCCTGGGACACCATCTGGTCCCATTGATGCTGCGTTTTTTGCTTTGGAGAGGGCAGCTCTCACCTGAGCATCTGAGATGTCAGGGAGGCAGCACTCTGCTGGGATAGATATTTGCTCTTTACGGGGGGAAGTGGGGGAGAAGTTTGCACTGAACCTGTCTGCCAGGATGTTGGCAGTGTCTGTGGGTTCAGTGTATTTATTGTCATTTTGGACCAACTCTGAGCATATCTGGGAGTTGCCACCCAGGTTCCTAACATAACTAAAGAAGGCCGTGTGATTATCTTTAGTGTCCTGTGTAATTTTTCTCTCCAAGCTGGCCTTGGATGATTTTATGAGGGATCATAGTTTTTTGCTAGTACTGATCAGAGATGCATTCCCTTTTAGGGATTTTGCTCTAGCATGTAGTAGCATCCTCCTTCTGTTGTACAGTTTATTTATGGCTGGGGTCCACCAGGCAGGATGCCTGCCTTTGGATGATTGGGTCTTGGTTTTGTTTGGGATAGCATGATCCATGCATTCCTGAAGGTGTCCATAGAATGTGTTTATAAAGGATTCTGCAGTTTGAGCCGTACTTTCCACTGGCCCTGGGGCCTTGAAGGATTCCACCTCGGTTTTGAGAAGTGTGACATTAGCTTTTGAGAAGTTTTTCACTGTGGTTTTCTGGGCTGTGGGTGGGATCGGGATGTGGATATCCAGTGGAATTGATTTATGGTCCGATCTTACCAATGAAGGGAATACCTCTGGTATGGAGCATAGAGTTCACATGTTGGTGATGACCAGGTCCAGTATGTTATCCCCTCTTGTGGGGGTGGTGACTAGTTGTTCCATAGCATTTGAGTTTATAAATTCTAGGAACTTTTGGGCTAGGGTGTTGGTCCTTGAGTACTGCTCCCAGTCAATGTTTTGGTAGCTGAAGTCACCTAATATAATGGTGTTTGGAGAGACCTTCATATACTTATACCCAGCTTGTCCAACATAGCTCAGTATTAACCAACATTGCTGGACGTTGCCCAATATTACTCAACATTGACCACAGTTGTGCTAGTTGGTGTGTGTGATTTTCTTTACATAAATCACATGGTGGTAAATGCTGTTTAGCACTGCTTTATATTGCTTAACACATGGCAGTCATGCCTCAGGTGGTGCTGCAAGGCTGGCTATGTCGGATGCACATACTACACTCCCTATACATGTTTGGAAGCAGGTGGTGTCAACTTCGGCATCCCTTTTACTATATGTGCGAGTCAGAGAGAGGTATCATTTCCAGGGTTCCTACTGAGCCAGTGTATGTGCTATCCATTGCCTCTTTGCCAAGGCCAAAGCATACTGGGCATGCCTCCTTCTGCCTACTGGGGCAGGCTCAGGTTGTTCCTCCTCCGATTCACACTCTGCCTGTGATGGCCTTGGCAATGGTGGGGGGCTGTTTGGCCCAGGCCTATGCTGGTCCTGCTGCAGCTGTTTTCGCAGGATCATATTATGTAGCATAGCACATACCATGACAATTTGGGTACATGTATTTGGTGAGTACTGCAAGGCTCCACCAGATGTGTCCAGGCACCAGAACAGTGACTTGAGCAGCCCAAACACACACTCAATTACATTTCGTGTTTGCGCGTGTGCCTCATTATGGCATTCCTGTTCAGGTGTGTGTGTGTTTCTGATGGGTGTCATCAGCCACGGCTCCAGTGCATAGCCATCATCCCCCGCTAGGTGACCATGTGGGATGTCCCCATTGGCAAATGTCTTGTATAGCTGCGTCAGATGCCAGATATGGGAATCATGGTAGCTTCCAGGGCAGCTAGCACACACATTCAGTATTATGCCCTGGGCATCACACACGACCTGGCAGTTGATGGAGGGGAAGCCCTTGTGGTTGAAGTAGACCCTACCCTGCTCACCGGCTGGTGCTTTGATGCGTATGTGCATGCAGTCTATTGCACCCAGTACCTCAGGGTATTCTGCTATTTGCTGGAAGAGACACATATTGCTGGCCAATTCCTCATGGGAATTGGGGAAATATACATGATCACTGACATGTGCTGACATGGCATCCAGGAACTGGTGCAGTACCCTGGATGCTGATGCCTGTGATATCCCCATCATATCACCAGTTGGTCTCTCGAAGGTACCTGTTGCTAATATTCTTAGGCCAGCACATACCTTGGTTTCCACTGGAATGGGTTCCCTTCTGTTGGTTCTGTGTGTGAGGAGTGGCCTGCACAGCTCAACAATTTGCTGCAAGAGGTCTCTGTCCACTCTATAGCGCTCCACTATCTCCAGCTCATGTAGCCCCTGGTAGGTTACCCTGGGCCTGTACACTCTTCTCCGTCACCTCACTGTGGGTTGTCCAGCAGCATTTGCATTATCACCACCCTCGGCATGTTGCATATGTCGCCTTATAACAGCAATGGCAGCCCCTAACATTTCTTTGTCTCAGTAAAGCTTTTTCAGTTTTCACTTCTATTGGCTTACTGCAGTGTTGCAGTGTCTCTTGAGAGAAACATAATGGACTGTTGTTTGCAGAGTTTTAAGTGCTGGGATGGGCTGGGCTGGGCTAGTGTACTGCCTGTGTAATTGCCTGATTCTGATTGTTTTCACCTGCTAGCTCTGCTAGTACTCCCTGGTAACTTCCTACTATTTGGTGTGCTTCCTTTTTCCTTTCTGTTTCCTCAGGGGGGAACGCCGCACACACAAGCGCAAACATGCGCACAGCAGCTAACACGAGCGCACACATGCTTACATGGACTAAAACTTGCTTATTCTTGTTAAAACATGCTCACACTGGGGCAAATGTGCTTACAGCTGTATACAGAGCCTTACATATGCTTACTCCAGCTTACACGCGTGCACACACGCTAACACGAGCGCACACTGTCTTACTCGGGTTTACTGGCGCGCACACGCACGCATGCACGCTCATCAAGAAACTTTGGTGTTATCCACGGCATACACCTTCAATTTCTTTACTTTACCTAGCCTACCTGTTGACACACCTCTTTCAATGATATGTAAATATCACCTGACACATGCCACTCAGCTCCAATGAGCTTCACTTCTTTCATACATGCCCCCCCTCATGATGTCACCTATCTTCTACTCTGTTACTCCCCTTATCCTACTCCTACACTCCACTGACTGTGCTCATTTGCTATGTAAACTTGCGATTCACTATCCTAACCCTCATTTGCGTAGGATTGCCTACTAATGCTTGGTTACATCTCTTAGACTGAGCTTCCCCACTTAGCAACCTCTGCTCGGTGGCCATGTTGTCTTCAGCCTTCCATTTACTTGCATTGTAAATTCATATCAGCAATAAAATCCACATTTGTGGATCTTAATTATTGATTTTCTGGTTTTTAGGGTGGAGCATGTTTGCGAGGCGCTGCGCTATGCTTAAACCCCGGAGATCGGGATGAAAAAAAAAAGTTATTTTATTTTTATTTTGCATCACTTCACATTGCCAATGGCCATATTTTTGGCCATGGGCATGCTTCCACCTGTAAATGCATCCTTTTTTTTGAGCTGTCATGGCTCCATTTTGCTATTTGCAGAACAGTACTCAGTTGTCAACTGAGTACATTTCTGCAAATAACACTACTCCTACTCAGACAGGTTCGGGTTTCCTGGATTGCAAATTTACCTCATTTGCATAGCTATCGCCTGCAACTGAGGTAATTTGCATATCCAAGCCCTGTCCATATAGGACTAGATTTAAGAGCTCTGTTACATGCCCCTACCGGCTGTTCCTGGATTGCTCAGCAGACATGTTGGCTGCATGGAGTCTTACTCTACTCTTAGACTCTGTGCAAGCCTTCGTGAATCCAGCCCTCTTTCTGCACTTGCTTTTAGTCCTTTTTAATTTAATTGCATTTTTTAAACTGTTTGGTTTAATATTGCTACATACTCAAGTGTGCAAGCTTGTACTGCATGTGAATTGTTTTTACTACTGTTTTTGCTACTTTTCTGTAAAAAAAAAAAATACTGTAAGCCTGTTTCCTACCTTTCATGTAACTAGTGTTCCAGATACAGATTTGATGTATCCAGGACTGTATGTAAGCTTCTGAGCCCCTCAAGCCTTTCTGCGTTGGAGGGAAGCCTTCTAGCTTATCAGTGGGAGTGGTAAGCACTAGGTAACCTGTCTACTACATAAGGAGTGGTTCTGGCCCAGAAATTGTAGTTATTGGCCGTTTGGGCAATCTTCCATCTCTCTCAACTTTCTGATTTGAAAGGCTGCATTTGCACTTGTTTCTTTCCTGTTAATCGTCTAGTGCAGATACAGATTCTTAGTTTTAGCACTTAAATTTGCTTATTCATGCTCAGCACTTATTCAGAACTTGTAAGCACTAAATAAGCTACTAATTACTATAACACTCAGTCTTCCTCATTACCTAGAGGAAAAATGTTTTTGTACTTACTTTTCTCACTTGCTTAGAGAAATAACAGCTCTTTTACTCACTTTCCTCACTTATCTAGAGGAAAATAGTTTTTTATTCAGGCATGTCCAAGGGTCAGCTCCTAGTGTTCTCTCCTGTCTATCTGATGAATCTGGGCATCTTGAGGCAATGTAGAAATGGCCTCATGTACACAGACAACCCTCTCCTACCACCCAACACTACAACCTGTGAAAGATGCACTTATCTAGCCAAACTGGAGGTAAAGCTCTCTCGAACCAAGACTAAACTTGACAGTCATGAGGAGAAGGTAAACATTTGCACCACACCACACTCATCACATAGTCTCACTAAATCTACACCACCAAAATCCGCACATAGTAACACAAAAACATTTGTGGAGGCTCTCAATAATAATCTAAGTGACAGAGACCTCCAATGCAGAAATGCAAGCAACCTCCATCCCCCAACACAACTCAAATGACACATAGCCCACAGACTCAGTGTGCCACTCAACCACAGCCAATAAGGCAAAACAACGTACCCAACACACTAGTCATAGGTGACTTTATAGTCAGGCACACTGATGTCCCACTCACAAGCTGAGATTTCCTCCAAAGCTAGCTACGAAAACAAAATCGCCACTAAATCCAAGGACAACCACAAAGCATTCTATAGCTTTGTCAATAATCTAGATGGCAACACCCAGATCTGCTCTGAGTTCTAGCACAAAGGCACGAAAATTACAGAACCAATTCATATTGCCAACATCCTGGCAGATAGGTTCAGTGCTAACTTTGTAATAATCTCCTCAAAAGAGTACTAATGCAGGAAAAAAAACACGGAGTACCACTAAGTGCTCAAACACCTTGGATTGGAGGTGTTCGAGCACTTATTGGTACTCAGTGCCAACTTTACCTGCTCTCACTCCCTAAAGGGCCCATATCTATACAGGAAGAATGCAGAGTCCCTGTAATCACAACTACGCAGGTAAAAGCTGCACTCTCTAAAACCAAAAACACAGCATCCATGGGACCGGACAACATCCCAGGCTGTGTTTTACATGAACTTCAGAATGAACTGGCTCCCCACTTAAGCCTCATGTTCAATAATAGCCTCACATCAGGCTTTGTGCCCACTGAATGGCACACAGCAACAGTTATCCCACTCCACAAAGGGGGAGCCACCACTGATCCCGGGAACTATCAACCTATTAGCCTGACGAGCCTGGTCTGCAAGGCCATGGAACGTATCATCATGGAACTCATAAACAAAGACACTGGTAACTTCCAAACTCTGGATCCCACCCAGTTCGGGTTTGTGAAAGGCAGATCATGCCTCCTGAACCTGATTGACTTCTTTGAGGCAGTCACCAACGCCGTGGATGAGGGTAAGGTGGTTCACATAGCCTATGTTGAGTTCGCCAAGGCTTTCAACACCTTCCCCCATTCTGGAATTATAGCTAAACTCACTAAACTAGGTATAAATCCCTATATCACAAGATGGGTTGCCAACTGGCTCACTGACAGAACCCACACTGTAAAAGTTGCAGACTCCAAATCTGACCTCAAAGAAGTGACAAGTAGAGTACCACAGGGTTCCGTCCTGGGACCTCTCCTGTTTGGTATCTACTTCTCTGAAGTACAGGCTAACACCAAAGGTCTCTGGCTAATGAAGTTCGCAAATGACTGCAAACTAAGAGCCATAGTCAAGTCCCCAAATGATGTGGACATCCTACAGAAGGGCCTCACTGAGACAGATGCCTGGTGTCAGAGCCATGGCCTCAAGCTCAATGCCAAAAAGTGCAGTGTCATCGCCTTTGGCAAAAACTCTGCACCCATGAACTACCACATAAGCAGCAATCTACTTAACACCGAATGCGTGATAAGAGACCTTGGGACCCATGTGTCAGTAGTCTCTCCTTTAATAGTCACATCGCCACAGTAGTCAGGAAGTCCTTCTACATGGCACACCTCATCATAAAAGGGTTCTCATCCAGGAAAAAGAGGTCATTGTTCCCCTCTGCTCGACACTCATTAGACCCATTATAGAGTACAACGCCCCTTTTGGAATGTACCTCACAAGACATCTGCAGCAGCTGGAAAGGCCACAGAAGTACCTCACAAAGAGGATTACTGGCCTCAAACAAATGCCCTACACTGACCGCCTCAAAAAACTCCAGCTTTACTCCGTAGCATATCGCCTACTCCAAGGTGTTCTCTGCCTAACATATAAAGCTATGTCAAACCCAGAGCTGTTGGACATGCTACACCTAAAGAAATCCCAATCCCTCCGAGCTACACGCTCTAGGGACCTAAACCTTGTCACCACAATAAACAGGACACGCTGGAGAAATAGATTCCTGTCCCAGAGACTTCCTATACTCTGGAACAAGCAACCATGTATGTCAAGCAAAGTTCTTCATCAGCACTCTTCAAGGAAAATCTTGATGAGTGCATGGGAAATAGGAAATGCACCCCAGGGATCACTTCTGTGTCTCTGCTAGACAGGGGCACAGGAAAATAACTTACTTGGGTGGCATACGCCATGGAACCTTGTTGGCTAGGCTTACGTAGGCCCTTGGGCCGATAGCCTAGTACCTACCTATGAACCTATGGCCACTGCCTAGTATATGACGATTCTTAGGTTATTTCTAGTTTCTCAGTTTTGGATGTATTCTGTATCATTGACAAAGAGTTCTGCTATACACAATTTGCCAAAAAGGTAGGGATGATGAAGGTGTCCATTAGAATATCAGGGTCAGAGCAGAGTAATAACACTGATTTACTGGCATATGGAAAGAACACTCATGGTCATAGCTGGATCATCTAACATAACACCCAGTGCCACTCCTTGATCTATTGCCCCTCAACTCTAATTTGAGTATATAAAAAAAAAAAAAAAAACAGTACTATGTGCAATGGAAAATCCACACTGGAAGATATGGATAGTTGTGTTAAATTAGAAGGAAATAACCTTCAGAATACCCTTATCAATAAATGGAACGATAGAGATGTGGTAGTAACCATCCCAACAATCTATGCTTGTACATGACAGGGTTATCAATGTTCCCATTATAACTTCAGAAGTTTATACTAAGCTAATGACCACCAGTGTCTTTATATGCCTAGCAGTTCAACCAAGTCCAGACTTGTCCTCAAGTACCTTGACACTTGTAGGGTAGGCTAGTAAGGCGGTAGGCAGAGGTTATGTGTGTGAATGTGTGTGTGGGGTACATTAGTTGGGGGACTAATGTACTTACTTACATCCTCTGTCCATCAAAGAAAAGAGAAACACACAAGGGTTAATTTGTGATTTCCCATCCAATGATCTAGTTTTTATTTTTTTTTTTATTAATTGAGTCTATGATGAACTGTGCTTCACATGGATGGGAGCTTAGACATATCTATCTATGTATCTTCATCATGTTCTTGACCAACTTCAGGTCCTTGAATGCAGTGTTTCTGTTGCTGTTTGTTTTGTGCATGTACAAGCAATCCATCAGAGCTGGATTTGAGGATGCCTTATATGCTAGGCATAGATCACATCAACAACTTGTAGGAGATGGAATACAGAAATAGAGCCTAAAGGAGATCCATGTAGGACAGAGTATTCATACCCTGGATTCTCGTGGAAAGGAACCCTTGAGGGCACTCCAGCTGTTGCAAGTGCCTGGTTAGGTACATGCTAAAGGGGCCAGTGTACTCAATGGTGGGTTTGATAAGGACTGAGTAGAGTGGTACTATAACTTCCTTGGACTTGTATGCCATACACTTGCTTATGAGTTGGGTGACATAAAATTATTTTTTTTTACTATGAAAGGCCATATTACTGTCTGCATATATTCCCAGATACTCAACTACTGAGACAACTCATAAGGATGTTTTATCAACTGAGTAATTAGCTAGTGTGGGCAATTTCCCAAGGGGCACTATAATGCATTTCTTCACTTTGAGTTTTATTCTTGGCTTTGGCATCAGTCATTTGTGTTAAAACTCTTGTAGGGTGCTGTTGTCATTGAAGGAATCTATGATAACTGCCAATTTACAGTAATTTCCAAAATTAGAGAGCCAGAGGCCTTAGACATTAACCTTTGCTTCTGAGAAATAGATGCCAAACAGGAGTGAGCCCATCATGGAGCCCTGGGGTACTCCTCTGGTAATCTGTCTCCTGCTGTAGGAGGTCTTACTGATCCTGACTTCTATATGTGAACCAGCCAACAATGCAGTGAGTTACATATGGAGTTATGCCTATTTCTGAGAGTTTGTCTAGAATGCCTGAGTAGGGTATTATATCAAATGCCTTGGCCTGGCCAGGTTAAGGTAGGCAGTATACACTTTTTTTTTTCCCATAACCGTGGTCGCCCATTCAAAGAAATGTACCAGGTTGAGTAGGCAAGACTTTACCTTAACAAAGCCAAACTGGGATGGGTCTATTGTCAGTAGGTTGCGGGATGGGTCTATTGTCAGTAGGTTGCCAATGTCCTTATTTCCATGACAAGTCTGAAATTCAAAGCAATGGAATGAATTATCAGACTGTTTGGTCTGTAGTTACCATGGTCAGCTAATGGTCAACTCTTATGAATATAGATGACCCATAGTCCTAAGTCATATCTTTGGCTATTTAGGAGTCAACCAAGGATATTGTTGGGGCTGACTTAAGCAAAGTTTTTGGCCTTAGCAAGGGCCACCAGGACTTGCTTCCTGTTGATAGATGGAGGGGGGTATGCCAGAAGGGATTTCACAGGAGGTATTGGGGGGGGGGTAAATTAATCATCCAGTAATTTTATGTCACCCTGGTCAGTGAAGATTGTGCTATTAATGACTAGTTCTGCACACTGCTGAGTGTTACCTTTAAGATTGTTGATTTAGCTGAAGAAGGCCTTGTGATTATCCTTAGTTGAATCAGAGAGCTCTTGCATCTATGAGAGCTGCTTTTTCTGATGGCCATGTCTTTTTTTCTTTTGTTATATACCCTGTTAAGGTAAGGATTCCACACTGAGGTTTGTTTTTTTGTGTTAGATATGGTTTTGGTAGGTATGTCAGCCTCAATGCAGCCATTTATATTTTTGGAAAGGGTTTCCTCTGAATAATTCTGCATAAATAGCTAGTCTGGTAGAGCTGTGCATTTTGACCAACTATCACTAATAGGATGTTGTTTGCTTTAGGATAGTTGCTGAATGTTACAGGTTTAATTAGGTTTTCCAGGCTAATTTTTATTTCAAAGGAAACAGCTTTGTAGTCTGACTTCACCAGTGAGGATGTGGCATGGGGGATGGTGCAATGTTCTTTGATGTTGGTTAGTATTACAGCCAGTATGTTTGATCCTCCTATTGGAGTGTGCACAATCTGGTCCATGATGTATCCTTTTTGATAAAGACCAGGAAATGTTCTGCCTGTGAGAGCAGAGGCAGTGTATGTTTCCCAGTCTATAGAGGGGTAGTCAAAGCCTCCTCTGAATAGTGAATTTGACTGGATAGTGCACAGCACTTGTAGGTCTACATAAGAAAGGTGAACTTGTGGGTCACAGAGAATGGCCTGTAACTGGCCAGGGCATTGTAAGCAACTTTACCTATGGAGGCTTGGACATGAATGAACTCCAGGGTATAACCCTGTTGAACCAAGCTGAAACTGTATTTGTTTCTAACATAGACTGAGACACTTCCACTTTTAGACCCTATCTGTGCTGCTGCTGGCCTAAATTGTGGAAGGCACTATAGCCTTGCACTGGAATACTTTCTGTGGCTTTAAACCAAGTCTCAGTAACAGCATGGATGACCACATTCTCCTGAGTGATGAAAGCTTGTAGGGTCTGGACTTTGTTTAGGCTCCTAGCATAGATCAATAACACCTTAAGGTTGCTTTGAGTTTGTTTTTTCTAGGTTGGTAATTTTGTCATTTCAACACTGCCTAAAAATAACTCTAGGATGTGGAAGAAGTTTTAGTAACTATCCAAAAATCCAGGGGGGCAGGTGCCAATCTTACTTAGTAAACCAAGTGGTCTGTTTATCATGTCCTCCCATGCAGATAGTCATTGCATCTCCCAGGGTGACACCAGAAATGACCCCAATTATTAGAACTGATTATTTTCTCTTCATACTGTATATCATCATCCCTGGTGAAGGTAGAGTTTTACTCACTGCAAGGCACATACTTGTCTGTGACATATAGTCAGAGAGATTCATAATGTCACTTTAATGTAGTCCAGTGAAGTGCTGCTTAGGTCAGTTATACCCATCTGGACTTTGATAGAATCACACTGGTACTTGTGGTGCAGTAACTTGACCGCATGCATGATATTGTGGATCCTAGCACCAGATAGGCAACCAAACCATTATATTCTCCTTGTCCAGCCTGGTGACAATGAAAAATCTCCATTAATCAAGGTAACAGAGAAGACTTTTTAGATCATAGGCCTACAATATTAAACAGTCAAAACTCAGTCTTGTTGAGTATGTGCTCATCTCACAGTTAGTAAGTCACTTTTGTGCATGGGAGAGGAATTTAAAATCAATCAAAAAGAAAAATCTCACACCACAACCAAGGCTGAATCCTCATACCAGTGCATCTCTGTTTATTATGATAGACAAAAATGTTTTCAGTGATACCAGCTTCAAGTGAACCTAGTAATCGACTTAGATTCTTCTGAGTATATCTCTAATGTTTTGAGAGACTAGACAGGTTACACAGCATGCTGATCTAAACAGCATGGCCAGTTAGGTTAATGTAGATAAGATATAATTTCAAACCAGTTTACAAACCAGTTTCTATTTCACCAGGCTTTGTTGCACATTTTGGAAAACATTGTTTTGTCAAATACAGGATGTTCTTGTGAGCATAAGGCTCTAAACAGATGCCTAATATAAAGGACCAGAGCTACTTCAGAACTCTGCCTTCTAATAGATGTAAATTTTCAACGTGAACACTGGAGTACTTACCTGTGTGAAATTAATTGACCTAGCCAGTGACTATGACAGAACTTTGCTGCTGGCCCCATCTGCTGGTTTATGACTACCTGAATTATTGTTGTGTTAGAGACAAAAATGGGTGAAATTTTCTTACATACATTCTGTTCTAGTTAGCATACCCCAAAAATCAATTTCAGGGCCCTCTCTCATTTATAGTTTTTTTTTATTAATTTATACCCACATAAAATTAGTCTCCTTTGCCCTATTATAAATGACCTGATTATCTGACATGCCTTTTCCGGTACTATGGATATGAAAACTGTAAGAAAATGTGGCCTGTCAAGAGTGGATGACTCAAATGTACTGATGCAGTGGTTGGCTCACTAAATTTCAATATCTACAAAACAAAATGCAGAGGTGTAGGAGAAGTATATACAGGATGAAAGTTAGTTGTACCCTCTCATTTAATAGATCAGTCATTAGAGGAGTACCTATGGGTTCTGTGCTGTCCCATTCTTTTTGGCATCTACTTCCTTGTTATGGAGACAGATCTCCAAACTTTGTGGGTGGCCAGGATAGTGTGTGGCTTTGAACTTGGTGTCATTATTTATTCATCAAAAGACTAATGTATAATGCTGAAATGGAAAACACATTTGATCCATATTCCATTTGACCAAATGAAATTTGCTGATTTTTGCACTTTGCAAGCCTTTCTCTCCACACACATCTGTGTATGGAGTGACCCCCTAATAAATATACACCAATATGGTTCACAAAACAACTGTGAAATAGTCAAAGCTGTTGTTTTCTCTGAAAATAGTTTTCAGCAATTTGTAGTAAATACATTTGGCAGATCACGTTTCTTTTGTTATATTTTCTATTAATGACGAGATAGAGTCAGCAGCTGGTGTTCCACCCACTGCCTTAAACATAGTAGAGCTATTGCATTTGGAAAGCAGTGAAAAGGAAGACTTCTCAACTGATTACACGCAAAAAAAAATCACACTTATGATCAAGACATTCTTTACAGTTCTGGGCAATTTTGTTGAAAACAAGGTCATTTGACCATTACCACTTACAGAGTATTTTTCCATTGCCCAGTTAATTATCAAATACCCTTGACATCCAAAGATATATTAGTTCCCTCCTATATTCCTCCCTCTTTAGGCCAATCACTGAATGTAATGCTCTGGCTCATATGTCTCTTACAAAAGGCATTCAAACCTAAAAGACCTCAGGGATTCCTAACCATGAGGGTCAAAAGGCTAGGGTCCCTTGACTACCTCTGTAGCTTAAAAAGTCTTTCACATTTTTCCATCTCATGCAGACTCCTCCATGGAAAACAAATAGTCTCTCAGCATTTGAGCTATGAAAAATATTTCTGTTAGATCTTCTCCATCTCAGAAAAGTGGTAATATAATGAGACCTGCAGAAGGTTTTAAGAAATAAGGGGGATGGAAATAGTAAAGGAAGAGGAGATGGTGAAAAAGAAAAAGAATGTGTTTATTTTACTTCCACTTATATGGTGCTTTCAGATAAAGTAACAGAACCAGTTAAATATTTTTGGAACATGTTAAGGAGGGAAGCAGACTTTTTACAGTATACGAGAATATGCTTCTCCTTCAGAAGTGGGAGAAACATAAAAGATGTTTTAGTTCATGGGGAATTTAGGATGCCCACAATGACACTAAAGAAGCAAGTGGATATCAAAGGAACTCTGGCTTGTGGAAAGTGTAGTGTGTGTAAATATATAGTCAAGGATTTTACAAGTATAAATGGGATAATATTTCAAATAAGTGGAACATTTAATTGTAGTACAGAAAGTGTTATATATGGTCTGAAATGCCCATGTGACAAATTTTATGTGGGGGAAAGCAAGAGGCAATTTTCTTGCAGGTTGAAGGAACATGTAAGGGACATTAAAAAGAATAAACAAACTAGTCCCATAGCAAGTCATTTTAATGAATGTCACAATGGGGACCCAAAAGGGCTACAAGCCACGGTACTGGATAAGGTGGAAATGAATGTGTATATGAATGAACAAAAATTCAAATATTTATTAAGAAAAAAAGAAACTATAATGATTTTAAAGTTTAACACAATGAGCCCTAGAGGCTTGAATCAGGAATGTATTTGGACAAGTTTGCTTTAAAATTGTAATGATTGGTTGATTCATTGACTGATTTTTAAATTGTTTTATTGAATTAAGCAGTATAAAGGGTTTATAAAAGGGAGGTAAAATTGTTGGTCGTATACTCTGTTAAAGGCTAATACAGCCGAGGCGCTAGAGAAAACTCAGTTTTGTGGACTTGTTTTTACTAAAGAAAAATTTGGATTGCACCTTACTGGCTTGATGTTTGTGGTAACAACATTCCTTGGCATTTTTCTTCATGATGTGGTTATACTAATATAATGAGACCTGTTCAAAAACTGTCAACTTATATTGCAATATAAATAAGGCTATGAGAGAGAGGGTCATTTCCATAAAACAATCCCAGCATGTGGAAAATAGTTACTATGTATACTAAGTGTTAAATCTTAGCAAACTGGTTCATACAAAACATTCAACAGGCCTACTATGATCTTAACATTACTGAAAAATAATCAGATTACATTATCTTCTGCTACCATAACCAAAGTATTGAACTCCATTCCAGATATGAGAACAGTGCCAAACATGAAACAATTTTGTAAAACAAATGCATTGGCATTTTGAAAAAAACTTGATATGCCAGTCTTCTGAATGTTAAAAAAAACAGTCCTATAATGCTTCCAACATACTCAATATTTTTCAAAACATCCCAACAACGACCTGGAACACACTGGCTTCATTGATAACAATGCGTTCCTTTGACTAAGTGCTTTCGCCAGTAATTGGATTCATCAGAGTCAAAGAAAAACCTCTTACTACAACAAAATAAATAGTGAAAACTTCAAACAATTAATTTTTTAATCAGCCAATCATCAACCATAGTGTAACATAAGGCGGAACCGCCCATAAAAAAGTGCCTAGTGCAAATCACTTAATCTACAACAAATAAAAAAACACCATTTAACAATGCATATAATGCTTAACGTGATATAAATATTTTTGCAGAATACCATAAATAACCAATTGATTAAAAAATTTGAATAAACATATGATAAATGCTAAAAAAGCTTAATAAAGGTTAAAAACACTTGCGTAAAGAAAATATAGACAACCATAGCAGCAAGGTATGCTAATAAACTTCATCAAGCTGAAAAACTGATAACTTTTTCCTTTTGAATTCATAAACAACTGTACAAAACCATGGTTTTAAGTTTGTTTCTAACACTATTCCATCCCCATAGTACACCTGGTTCGGATACAAAATAAACCTTGTACCCTGTACACTGAATAACTTAAATAATATTAGATCTCTGCTTTAAAACAGGCATAAGGGAAATACCTTCATTGAGTCCTGGTGGTCGCTTGGCATTTAACCTCAATTGCCACCTTATTTCTTTGCTTTCAACAAGAAGTCTGACATCACCACCCCTACAATTAGGTACCACATGATCAATAACAAAGAAAATGATTTTTTTGAAATCAGGGCAACCAACACTATGATTAAATAGTGGGTTGTGACCAGCTTTCCTTTTAATGGCACTAAGATGTTCACCAATCCTGTCTTTTAGCTTTTGAACAGTTTTTCCTACGTAGAAAGAATGGCAACTGACATGTGGCGACATAAATCAACATTGTAGTATTGCAGCTGCATCTACCTGGGCATGATAAGGTAGAATCATACCCGTAAATTGCCACATATGGCCCATCACTGATGTAGCGACAAAATTTGCATGACCCACATTTAACCATCAAAGACTTGTACCATCTATGTTTCTTGTCCTCCAAGATGTTTTTAATATTTTTCCCCCAAGTGAATACCACCATGGGTTGAGCCCCCAACTTTATCTTAGTATACTCATTGAAACAAACTTGCCACAATTTTATGGTTGTTTCAATAAGAGGGGTACTCAAAGGGTTGTATTTTAAAACAAATACATCAGAATTGTCCCTCATACTACTACTCACAGTTTTAATACCTGATGTTAAAATAGGAGAAAAAGACATGGACCTTTTAGACACCACTTCACGTTTTATATTTAGAACCAATTTTAGTGGGTAGCCTCTCTCCAAAAACATCCCTACTGGGGTATACATTTCATTCAAAAAAATCTTCTCATCACTAACCAATCTTGACAACCTCTCCATTTGACCTACTGCAGTGGTGGAGCTGCAGTAGCATTGTCGCCTCACAGTTAGACGTTGCACGTTCGATTCTCAGTTAGAGTGTCTTCTGTGTGTCGACATGCATGAATGGGCATTCCTTTGCTGAAGGTTGTGCATTAGGCCCGGCAAGCCAGCACGTAAAAATCTACTGCCAATCATTAGCGGACCGGAGTTCTGCTGTGGGAACCCCTACCCGGGAAAAGCCAAAAGACAGTAGTAGTTTCTCTCATGGTGAGGGTGGCAGCTATTGAAATGTAGTAGGGAGTTTGAATGTGTTTTTTTCCCTGGGTATTTTACTTTGTAACCCCTTATCAGTGATCTTAAGATGAATATCGAGGTAATTTATTTCAGTCTGATGCCACGTGTAAGTGAATTTAAGGAAGGTAGTGGTGTGATTTAAATACTCTATGAATATTTTAGCATCCTCCTCACTGCCTTTCCATAAAATCAGGATATTATCAATTAACCTGTTATATATCAAAATGTTTTGGATAAAATTTGTATGAAAAATGTAGGATCTTTCCCAATGCAACAGAACCAAATTTGCATACACAGGGGCGCACTTGGCACCCATGGCTACACCAGCAATCTGGTGAAACAATTCACCTTCAAAGGTTAAATAATTGTTCCTATGAACCAATGCCATCAATTCCACCAGTTAGTCAATCTTATTTCTGTCTATCTTATCACATGTAAGCAAAGATTCTCTAAACCAATTTAATCCCTCATCATGGGGAATAACTGTGAATAAATTCACCACATCAATGGTGAGAAAGGAATACCGAATGGCACTGTTGATGTGTCTCAAATGTTCCAAACAGTGAAATGTATCCTTCACAATATGTTCTTAGGAACAATTATTTAACCTTTGAAGGTGAATTGTTTCACCAGATTGCTGGTGTAGCCATGGGTGCCAAGTGCGCCCCTGTGTATGCAAATATGGTTCTGTTGCATTGGGAAAGATCCTACATTTTTCTTACAATTTTTATGCAAAACATTTTGATGCATAACAGGTTTCTTGATGATATCCTGATTTTGTGGAAAGGCAGTGAGGTGGATGCTAAAATATTTGTATAGTATTTAAATCACAACACTGCCTTCCTTAAATTCACTTACATGTGGCATCAGACTGAAACAGACTACCTCGATATTCATCTTAAGATCACTGATAAGGGGGTAACAAAGTAACATACCCAGGAAAAAAAAAAATTCAAACTCCCTACTACATTTCAATAGTTGCCACCCTCACCATCAGAAAAAAAGTATTATAAAAGGTCAAATGGTGAGGTTGTCAATATTGGTTAGTGATGAGAAGATTTTTTTGAATGAAATGTATACCCTAGTAGGGATGTTTTTGGAAAGAGGCTACCCACTAAAATTGGTTCTAAATATAAAACGTGAAGTGATGTCTAAAAGGTCCATGTCTTTTTCTCCTATTTTAACATCAGGTATTAAAACTGTGAGTAGTAGTATGAGGGACAATTCTGATGTATTTGTTTTAAAATACAACCCTTTGAGTACCCCTCTTATTGAAACAACCAAAAAAATTGTGGCAAGTTTGTTTCAATGAGTATACTAAGATAAAGTTGGGGGCTCAACCCATGGTGGTATTCAGTAGGGGGAAAAATATTAAAAAACATCTTGGAGGACAAGAAACATAGATGGCACAAGTCTTTGACGGTTAAATGTGGGTCATGCAAAATTTGTCGCTACATCAATGATGGGCCATATGTGCCAATTTACAGGTATGATTATGCCTTATCATGCCCAGGTAGATGCAGCTGCAACACTACGATGTTGATTTATGTCACCATGTGTCATTTGCCATGCTTTCTAGGTAGGAAAAACTGTCCGAAAGCTAAAGGACAAGATTGGTGAACATCTTACTGCCATTAAAAGGAAAAATGGTCACAGCGCACTATTTAATTATAGTGTTGGTTGCCCTGATTTAAAAAAATTCATTTTCTTTGTTATTGATCATGTGGTATCTAATTGTAGGGGTGGCAATGACAGCCTTTTTGTTGAAAGCAAAGAAGTAAGGTGGCAATTGAGGTTAAATGCCACGCAACCACCAGGGCTCAATGGAGGTATTTCCCTTATGCCTGTTTTAAAGCAGAGATCTAATATTATTTAGTTTATTCAGTGTACAGGGTACAAGGTTTATTTTGTATCCGAACCAGGTATACTATGGGGATGGAACAGTGTTAGGAATAAGCTTGAAACCATGGTTTGGTACAGTTGTTTATGAATTCAAAAGGAAAAAGTTATCAGTTTTTTCAGCTTGATGAATTTTATTAGCATTGTTTTTGGCTATGGTTGTGTATATTTTCTTTATGCAAGTGTTTTTAACCTTTAGTAAGCTTTTTTAGCATTTAACACGTTTATTCAATTTTTTTAATCAATTGGTTATTTATGGTATTCTGCAAAAATATTTATATCATGTTAAGCATTATATGCATTGTTAAATGGTGTTTTTTATTTGTTGTAGATTAAGTGATTCACACTAGGCACTTTTTATGGGATGTTCCGCCTTATGTTATGCTATGGCTGATGATTGGCTGATTAATTAATTGATTGAAGTTTTTACTATTTATTTTGTTGTAATAGGAGGTCTTCTTTGACTCTGATGAAGTCAATTACTGACAAAAACGCTTAGTCGAAGGAACGTATTGTTGCCAATAAAGCCGGTGTGTTCCAGGTCGTTGTTGGGATTTTTTTCTTCATTTTCCTAGTTTTTTTTTCCCTGTTGGGAATTTGATTTTGCTGTATTTTTCAAAACATCACAAGAACCATGTTCATTAATATGCTTGCATACTCTTTATGAATTAATGCCTTTTATGTTATTTAAAATGCACAAAAACTCTGCTAAATATGTATGTGCATATCACTGAATTGTATATTTGTACTGTGTTTCAGACTTACTCCTTGGATAACACTAAAAAAAAAGCCTCCTGAGCCATGAATTCTACTAGTCAACAAATTTAATTAAACATGTGAGATGGGCTCCTATACATGTTTCCTAGGGATTAGTAATATGGCTCTTTCTGTGAATCTGTGAAGGAAAATAACTGTGGTGCATGGTTATGGATATATATATATATATATATATATATATATATATATATAGATATATATATATATATATATATATATATATATATATATATATATTCAGACTGCTTACTTAGAGCTAGCATTTGAAGCTGATTTAGGAGACTACTATATATGAAACTCTAAGAAAACATGGCAATGAAGTGAAGCTGGGCTTTAATCTCAGACATTATAAAATGTCAAGTTTCATATGATAAAGAACAAGTGTGGTAGAATAAAACCAGGAATCAATGAAATTTGAAAAGGTACATTGTAGTTTAAACTCAAGGTTAGTAAAATCAACATTTTAGTGAGAGAGAGATATGGTACTATAAAAGCAACAGGAGTATACTGGAGCAATATAATTCTCTACTAAAATAATATGCTGTTTCAACATAAATACTACCAGGGAATGGAAGACAGTAAATTTAAAAGCAAAAATTATAGGAAAATACAGTATTGAGTGCTGATTTCAATGCTAGGATACTGTAAATAAAAATGATAGCTATTTAAAAATAAAGCAGTTGTGGAAGAGAGAGATTCTAAGGGTCAAAGAGTTAATAAGCAAGTTAAATAGTTTACATTCTATTTTTATGATAATCTTTACTAGACAGAGAATAAATAGTCAGAAATTTACACTTCTTACAAATAAATGAGGACTTGTTATAGATTAATGTGCAATATCAACTAATTTGACACCACAGTGTAATACTAGACCAGAGAGTGCTTTACTACTAATGAAAAAATTGGGGGAGGAACTGGAGAAATAGAGGTTTAGAAAGAGGGCTACAGTAGTGAAGTTTAATAGATAAATAGGTGAAGAGAGACATTATACCAGCAGTGGGGCAATGAATAAATGGAAAGATAGATCAAATAGTAAATGGTGATAATGTCAAAAATAGCCATGAATCAATAATCAAACTGTGTTACAAATATAAGACAATACTGTATATATAAATAAATTGGTAGAAGGATGATTTGATAATTGGAAAATAAGATAGAAACCTGGGATAAATAAATGAGTCAAGAGAAGAAACAAATATTAGGAGGAGACAGAAAATTTCAGAACAGATTATACAAATGCTTAAAAGAAAAAAAAAAGTATTTTGACTTAGATGTAATAAATAAAAATGATGGGAGGAAGTTCTAGCAAGAGATATCCTGTGTAGAAAAGATAAAGATAATGATAGGATATATATTATGTGATAGGCAAAGAAACCATTTTAAGGAAAAGGTGTCGCCCCCAATTATAAATGGAAGTGGATAAACAGACTAATTAGGATAGGATTCAAGTCTATATTGGTTAAAACAGAAGGTTGTTTAAGAAAATGTAAGGAAGAATGAAACAGTTGCCAGTGACATAAATAAAGAAGTCTTCTTATGCAGTCCCCAGAACTGAGAAATGTTGTTAGCTAGGCAACCTAAGTGGTTATTAAAGAAACATGCATACCTAACTGCATAGGGATTACTGACCTTAAATATTGAAAAAGAGAGCATCCATCCCAAAGTATAAACCCGTAACTATGATGGATATTTCCATTAACATTTTCCACTGCTTCTTTTACAAAATGTAAAAGATAAGTTAGAGGAAAGCCCACAATACTATACTAAATGTATTTATTGCCTACTCGTTTGAGAAAACAGACACTCCCTAGGATTTAATAAAATCAGTGTAGGCATCCTGCAGAGCCTACATGGAATGTATTCATCTGATCCCCCTCGGGAGCACGCTGTGCATATTAGTGATGGTGCGTTGCTGAGGGAGAGCAGAGGAACACGTTTTTTGAATCAGTGTAGGGAGAGGTGTAGTGCTAACTGTGGCTGCACTTGTGTATGAGACTCCCTGCAATATCCTTTTGTTTTAGTTTCATGTTTTTAATTAATTAATTTATTTATTTATTTATTTTAAAAAGCATGTTTTTGCATCACTGAGCACAGCAATGCCAAGCTGCACTCACATATAAGATAGCAGACTCCTGCCAGACATCTAAAAATAGAAACTGGATGTAATTAATTTATTTAAAGGTATGTTTACGTGTGTCTAAGTGTGTTTGCACTGCACAGTGCTTAGCACTGCTTATAGGTAGCTCAGTGGTGTAGATTTCTTAATATCCACATTGCTAAATGGGTAGAGTTATGGCTTCATGTGCAGTAGGTCCAGGGTTTGAATACATGGAAGGGAAAATGTGTTTAATTTTGATAAAAATATTATGCAGACAATTTTAAAAGATGGCTCTCCAAAACTCTGCTCAACTGTGCTTAGACCTGCTAATCACGACATAAACATGGTAACAGCTGCCAATATTTGAGCACTGCTTAGCTCTGCTTGGCTGGTTTGAATACTGCTAAGCTCCACTAAGACTATGGCTCTGTCAGTTTATGTGCTTCTCAGGTCAGCTGCACTGGTTTGCATGGTGCTAAGCAATACGGTGCTTTTTTGAATGTTGCCCAATGACATGTAATGGTGGAAAACAGCCTATATTAAGTCCAATAGACAGGAATACAGTAGTATCCATTGGAATTCTGTCAACTGAAGATATACTATGGCTGGTGATATTGCTAAGGTGCATGCTTTCAGCTGCAACACTGGGCATTGTGATGTCCAGGGTCATGATTGGGCTCCTCATGAAAAACCATGATGACAGGCTGCTTCAGGGCAGTTTCCAGCACTCAGTACAAGGTTGAGGCCTGGGACCAGCTGGCCAGAGAACTCACCAGTGTTATTGTTATCCCCTGCACAGGTGAGCAGTGTCATCACCACCATGACAACCTGAAAAGGTGAAAGAAAGGACTCTTGGATACCTGGGTCTAAGAAGCTAGAGTAGGGAATGCCCCACAAGTATGTAAGTACTTTTTTCTCTGTTTTACCAATATGTAATTTGAATGTCTGCAAAACTGGCATGATTAATTGTGTGCTTCTTTCCCAATAGCTGCAGCTGCGAAGGCTCACAATGTCGAGTCACATGCCAGGCAGTTGCCCAGGTTGTGCCATGACTATGTTGAGTACAAATATAGTATGCTAACTGTAGTGAAATAAACAAGAAAAAGTAAAGCATTAACTGAAAAAAGTATATACAGAAATGTTTGTAGTGCAATAAATGTGGAATTAGAGCTGTAGTGCAAATAAATAATGCCAACTGCAGTGCAATAAAAACATGAAACAATACCAATAACACCAAGAAAATGGTGTACGTCAGGATTGTGTTGTCACAACCATTGCAGTAGAACTGTATGTATTGAGGCTGTAAGGTATGGAGCTGCATCAAGTACAACACTGTAATAGCTCTAGAATGCAAATTTAATGGCTACAAATTGTACTGGTTAACTCATATAAGTACTATTCAAGGCTGCCAGTATTGGTCACATAATGCTCTGTCATACATAGATATAAGGTAGTAGAGGTATATGGGTGAGGTAGCCCACTTCATGGGTTGATACTATTTAATGACTTCACAGATATGATACTGAAATATAGCTTACCTGCTTACTTGCTATCTGTGTTATGCTTGTATTTCCTGCATGTGCATTCTACTGTCACTGCAGTCTAATATAACACTGCAGTAGTACTACGAGATCATATTTTGGTTCCTTGTGAGCTCTAGGCAAATCTCAGTTAGTCAGTAATCAGCAGTGACTCAGTAGTTCAGTTTGTTAAATGCTCTGTATATTGTACATTTTGCCACATAGTCCAGGGTTCAAATCCAGTGGTATGTAACAGTATATATTACAGAGCAATCACAAAATGCTCACAATTTTTCTCTCCACAGGAACTACAGGTAAATAGGTGAGATAGACCATATTATGAATAGATAATTGTGTCTTTAGATGTCACAGATGTTAAAATCATTAGCAAGAATGTGTTCATCAGCAATGTTAAGTCAGAAATAAAATGTGTATCCCCAGTATGCCTGGAGTATCTTTTAAAAGTTGCTGCAGTCAATTAATACAGTCTGTGCAGATGTCCCCTGTAGTCACTGTAGTGTTTCACATAATATGCACTGATATGTAATTGGGTTATTTCCAATGTTCTGCCATGCTATTACTAACAATGATTTATTCACAACTAATCTATCCTTATTGATATACCTCCATTACCATAGCCCGTCAGGATAGGCTGGTTTCAGCTGATCCACCTACTTTGCCTCAACTGGCCATGGCACTGGGTCCTGGCATGTCTGGAACACAGAACAGTGATGCCCCCTCTGCTGCCCTTGCACTACCTGTGGCATTGGGTGGGACCACCTCAGGGGACAGGGCCCGGCCTCCCCCTGGTAGCTGTGGTGGAGAGGCCATTGTCACCCAGGATCAACTGCCTGTCATGGTGTGCAGGATTGGTCATTGTAGCTATGACCACTGCCTGAGGCAGAATGAGATCATGCTGGCCAACCTGGTGGGGCAGCCTCACCCTGGCACCCAGCCTCCAGCACAGCCACCCTCGGGCCAGTGAAGGAGCAATGTTGACAGTCCCATGGGTGGGGACGTGAGTCACACTGCTGCTGTCTCGAGGCATGTGCAACTTGGATTCCACAACAACCTCCCCATCCAAAGTGTTCACCTACCTCATGTGTCACACACTGCCCCTGTCTGCTGTATTGTCTGTCTGTGAATGCATCTTCTCCTACCCAACTTATTTCCCCACATGACCTATGTCCCTTTCCCAACATTCTACTCTCACCTTAATGATAAAAAAGGACGCCTGTAGGAGACAGAATACATGGATAGGGCCTTGAGGTGGTCTGCATAGGACATATTACTTATGCCCTGTATTCTTTTAGTAAAGAAACTCTGTGGACTTTCCAACTGTTGGATATGCCTGGTTAGGTACATACCAGAGGGGGCATTGTACTCCATGATAGGTCTGATGATTGCTAAATACAGTGGAACAATGACTTCCTTGGACATAGATGCCATGCCTTTGTTTACAAGTTGCTCAACATAGAAGGATTTCCTCACCACTGTAGACATGTAATGATCAAAGTCTAGATTACTATCTATGTGTGTTCCTAAGTCCCTGACTACTAGGTCAACTCTTAGGGGGTGTGTTGTCAATATGATGGTTACCAGGGATGGATGACTTCCCAAAGGATACTATTATGCATTTCTTGGCATTTAGTTTTAGTCCATGGCTCTGATACCAGTTGTTTGTGTCAGCCCCTCCTGGAGAACATTTGTGCCAGTGAGAGATTCAAGGACAGCTCCCAATCATCTGCAAATTTAGTTAGCCAGAGACCACGGACATTGGCTTTGACTTTTGAGAAGTAAATGCCAAAAAGGAGCGGTCCAAAGACTGAACCCTGAGGGAATCCACTTGTTACTGGCCTCTTTGTAGAGGTGGACTCCCCAATTCTATCTTCCTGGGTCCTGTCTGTGAGCCAGTTGGCCATCCACTGGGTGACATACGGGTCTGTACCTAACCTCTTGAATTTGTCAACAATGTCTGAGTGGGGTAATGTGTCAAATGTCTTGGCCAGGTCAAGGTAGGCAGTGTAAATGATTTTGTCCCTATCAATTGCTTTGGTGATTTCCTCAAAGAAGTCTACTAGGTTGAGTAGACATGATCTGCCCTTGGCAAAACCAAATTGGGTTGGGTCCAGTCTCTGGATATTTACTATATCTCTGTTGATCATCTCCATGATAATTCTTTCCATGGCTTTACATATAAGACTAGGAGACTTACGTGTTTGTAGTTTCCAGGGTCTGTAGATGGCCCACCTTTGTGCAGAGGGATGACTGTTGCCTTTCTCCATTCATGAGGCACGAAGGCTGTTTGGAGGCTACAGTTAAATAGTAATTCAAGAGGCCCTGACAGGTCATGTTTCATGCTATAGAGAATGCATCCTGGGATACTGTCTGGGGCTATTGATGCAGTGATAGTAGGGCTGTTATATTTGATGATATTTCTTGAAAGAAGGTTGAGGGGGAGAGAGGAGTAAAGTTGGAGCTGAATTTCTCAGCCAGGAGGTTTGCTACATCTTCTGGCTCAGTACAGGTGGTTTCATTTACAATGAGCTCTGCACACAATTATGTGTTGCCTTTGAGGTAGCGATATAGCTAAAGAATGCTTTGTGGTTGTCCCTGGCCTGGGAGGCCATACATACCTCAAATTTGGCTTTGGTAGACTTTATTTGTTTAAGTTGTTTGTTTAGTTTAAGAGTGCTTTTATCCTGCTGGGTGCTACACCCCCTAATTTTTGCCATGATTTTCTTCCTCCTGTTATTTAGCCGACTGATTTTGTGAATCCACCAGGGTGGCTTGTTTTATGAGTTAGTTCTGTACTTCCTCCTAGTGGGTACAAAATTTCTAACCCTGCCAAGTACTGAACCCAGGACCTTGTCTACTACAGGATAGTGCATTAGCCCACTAGGCCAGCTCAGCCCTTTTATTATAAGTTGACCAAACTGAATATCTCTATAATCATCTTTCCCTGTACCTCATATTATCTCCCTGGTCTACCATAAGAAGTCAGTTGTTATTTTCATATTTATTAATTATAGGTCACATGTTTTTATACTTTTTCTATTTTATTTACTATGTGTTAAGTTTTACATGTGATCATAAGTACATACATTAGTAACAGAGTAACTGTGCTTGTGGGTCATTCCAAGCCCAGCCAATTATCCCCTGTGAGAATCAAACCTGCACCTTGATAAGGTGAACACCTTATCCTCTATGCATTTCCTTTGAAAAAAATTATCTACATGATCCATATTACTCAAATGCATGGATACATTTAACTTCCTGGTAAATAATTTTAATTCCACTAAAGTATCTACTACATTGTTAGAAAAATATGTATTAATGTGTGTGCTTAATGCTAATTAGAAACTAAAAGAGTTAACACGTTTTTCATTCTATTTTATATACACTATTTTACATACAGCTTAGTTTTATATGAGACTAAAAGATGCTTTTGAAACTGCAGTGTGCTTTCTGAAACTTGCAGGATGCCCTCTGACCTAGTAACTGCTAGCACAGCAAAATCCATGTTTATGCCTTTTGGAAATGTACTTGAAAAACAGGTGATTATCTGCTAGGTCAGGAAGCAATGAATGAACAATGCTATATTCTATAATGTTATGATTTTGAACAATTAGCTCTGTTCGTGGTATGAGAACATGCACAGCTGCAAAAGGAAGAGATAAAGACAGACAAAGAACTGTTGGAGAAATGAACTGCAATCTATACTTGCTTTGTGCTCAAATTAGCCGTAGTACCTTGAATGGTAACATTGCATATATCTAACCGGTGGTAGCCAAGGCCAGGTTGTTTTTCTTAGGAAGTTTCTCATAAAAAGTGATAGTACAAGCAGAAAAGCATGAAAACAACTGCTATGTAATGATGATGTTAAAACTTGTGATCTGCTAAATCAGCTTGGTAGGCAGTGTCTTATTAGAAAATGTATAAAAATGCTGGTATTTCCTGATTCTAGTTAGATAACCTCTGTATTAGCAAGTTTTTTGTCTCCTTGCTGCAAGATTAAAGTGCCTTAATCTGAACCTACCGTGTATTGATCATTTTTAAAGTATATTTTTCCTTTGACAGATTGGTCCTTCGGACCGGAAATATCTCTCGCTTTAGTTCAGGTCAGATGGGCCCGGTGGCATGAAACCGTATGGGGAAGAAGCCACATCAGTTCTTCTGCTTTGAAAAGACCTCCGACTGAATTGTCGTTCAAAAGAGGCCAGCCACTGTTTCTGATCTGCGATTGGAGGACGAGTCAATGTTCCGGTGGGATCAAACACGGAGGCTCAGGTAAGGAAGAATTTACCTTTTTCTGTTTTAGATCAGGGACTTATTACAGTATTTTTGTTTTTGTCAGGGAGATTTGCAAGTGCAGATCAGTGACAAAAAAGATTACTGTCTTGTCATAGATCAGGGAAACAGAATAGGTATGCAGTTATTCTAGATAAACTGTGAAGAAGTGTAAATCGTGGTACCACGTGATAAAAAGGGTTATGTAACAATTTCTAACTTAGCTAAGACAACATGGGAAATCAGTGCACAAAAAGTTCCCGAGATCTGCCCTTAACCGAAGACGCGAAATATATGCAATTACAGCGTGCCGACAATGTTAGGTACTATACAAAATGGGTTAATAAATACAAATTTGATGGTAATTTAGATAAACCTTCACTTATCAAACTTGTCAAACAACTTAAAACAGACGTGAAAGGTCAGCTAAAAAAGCAATGTCATTTAGGAGTCCCTCAGGTACACAGGTAGCTTGAGGAAGCAAACCGCAGGGAACAAAAGGTTAAAAATTCAAAAGCAATGTTTTTAGATAAA
This sequence comes from Protopterus annectens, assembly GCF_019279795.1. Taxonomy (NCBI): domain Eukaryota; kingdom Metazoa; phylum Chordata; order Ceratodontiformes; family Protopteridae; genus Protopterus; species Protopterus annectens. Next base: position 550,796,442 of record NC_056737.1, read on the forward strand.
GAAGACAATAACTTGGTAATAGCAACAGCACCACCGCCCCCTCTGCTTCCCTTACCAGATTATGAAGTGAGTGGATAAGCTGATCCACCTCTGCTATACCCAGCTGTTCCTGCAAAACCAAAACCATTTGTCAGAGATCCTATCGAGACTAGGTCTCGAACACGCAACTTGAGAGGGGATATTGAATTGTATGAAATAAATAAAAATTCACAAGCTATGAGTGAAGAAGACATATGTCCACTCATAGAAGTACCAAATCCACAGGCAGGACAGGACCCAACTCTTCTAGTGTATATACCGTAGACACCGGAAGACATCCGGAAAACCACAGAGGGAATTCCCCATCCGAAAGTTAATTTTAGAAAATTCTTAGAAGACTTACAGGGCATGAGGTTAAGTTATCATTTGAATGGAGGGGAAGTAGAGAAAGTAGTCAGACAAATTGTGGGTCCAGATTGGCACATGATCAGTGGCAACTGGAATCCCCATGACACAGAACTTAGGCCACTCCCACATAGTAACGCAGAACTGGATAACAGAGTGAAAGGTCTGACAGACCGAATCTCTGAGAAATGGAAGCCTAGGGCTGACTGGACTTGCATTAATCAATGCATACAACAAGAAGGTGAAACTGTTGATAGATATTATGCAAGATTATTAGAGTGTTTTAATAACCATTGTGGAATGCAGGTACCTGAAGACCAAACACATGATTCCCCATATGAGCAGCAGCTAAAGAATGCATTTTTGAAAGGCAGTATTGCACCCATTAGCAGATTTATTACAAAACACATGGTAGATCATCGTACAAGTAGATTACAGTCATTACTTGAATATGCAAGACATGCTGAAAGGCATTTTAATAGCAAAAAGAAAAATAAATCTCAAGTATTTGCAGTAGAAGATGGATCAGAAGTCTTTGTAGTACAGACCGGGAAGAAGGGTAAGAAAAATGCATAGGGAAATAAACAATCTGATAAACGATCAGAGGACTTTGAAGAGAGAAAGAAAAGGGGTGAATGTTTTAAATGCGGGAAAAAGGGACATTTAGCAAGGGATTGCAGGCAAAATAAAAAGGTAACCACAGAAGACAAGGAGGATGAGGACTGACTATATGATAGCCAAGAATCACTGGAAAAGAATAAACAAGAAAAGACAAGTGCAAATGTGATAGAAGGAGTAGAGGATGTGATAGAAGAAATAGAGGATGTGCATGAAATCACAGATAATAAAGAAAAGGAAATTTTAGACTTAGCATTATTGAGCCTAGAGCTCTACTTAGCAGACACAAAACCGGAAGTTACACTTCTGGTAGAGGGGAGGGAAGTTAAATTCCTGTGTGACTCAGGGGCTTCACGGACCCTGATACATCCTTCCAAACTACCAGAAAATTCAGAATCACTTGATTACATATTAGTGAAAGCAGCTAATGGACAGTTGTATCGGGAGCCACTCTCCCACAACATAGCAATAACTGACCCTGTTTCAGGGATGACCCAGAAAAGCAAAATTGTTGTTTCTACAAAATGCCCAGTAAATCTTTTGGGCAGAGACCTAATGCAGATATTTGACATAGCAGTAGTTACAACTATGTAGGGTATGGAAGCACAGCGACAAATGGATACTTTTGTAGTGCGACCGGAGGGTGAAACATTTTATTGGTACAGCCAGGACTTGGTTACGACTGGTCCAAGGGCAGTAACCGAAGAACTGATGAACGTAGCCATCAGTAAATCCCCCCTCCCTTGACACTGATAAACAGCATTTGTTGCATTGCACTCTATATTACTGTAGCAAACCAGGACCTGATAAAGAATATGAGCAAGAACAATTTAGAACCCATGCTAACAGATTAGTATTACGAAATCTGTACTGGGACACAGAAGGAAACAGCGTAGTAAGCTGTTCATTGCCCCAGGAATTCCTAGCACTTTACAAATCTAATTGATTACCACATGTGAGTTTGACTAAAGATAGAAATGTGAAGTGGGTAGACCTAGGAGAAAAAGTCACATGGTGGGAAAAGCAGACAGAGTTAGAACTTTCAGAACAGGGAGTACAAAAGCAGAAGTTGAATTGGATAACACAGACACACCCAGCTGTACACTTGCAGGCAAGTGAGGACAGCTGAGCAGCACTCTTACTAGAAGAAGAAGAAAAAGCCTTACGAGGCATACCAGAGACTCTTTGGTCAACAGGGAAATCAGATGTAGGACTTATTCATACAGCAGGACCAGTTACTATCATGCCAAAGTCAGCATTTAGACCTCAAAAGAGACAGTATCCCTTGAGAAAGGATGCAGAAATAGGAATCAAACCTATAATTGCAGTGCAAACTTCTCCCCCTCCTCCCCCCCAAAAGGAGAGATATCTATTCCAGAGGATTGTAGCCCCCCAAACATCTCCAACGCCCAGGTGAGAACTGCCCTCACTAAGGCAAAAAACACAGCATCCATGGGACCGGATGGTGTCCCCGGCTGTGTGCTTCATGAACTCAACGAGGAATTAAACCCACAGTTAGGACAGCTGTTTAATCTTAGCCTCACCTCAGGATACGTACCCAAGGAGTGGCGACGCGACTGTGGTCCCACTTCATAAGGCGGTGCCTCCACAGACCCTGGAAATTACCGCCCCATTAGCTTGACAAGCCTTATCTGCAAAGCCATGGAGAGGATCATAATGGAACTCATAAATAAAGACATAGGGAACTTGCAGACTTTGGATCCAACTCAGTTTGGCTTTGTCAAAGGCAGATCCTGCCTCTTAAACTTGGTTGACTTTTTGAGACAGTCACCAAGGCCATTGATGAGGAAAGGCAGTCCATACAGCCTACCTCGACCTGGCAAAGGCCTTGACACAATACCCCACTCAGGTATCATCGAAAAACTCATCAGCTTGAATGTAAACCCATACATCACAAGATGGGTTGCAAACTGGCTAAGTGACAGAACCCACAGGGTCAGAGTTGCTGGAGCCATGTCAGACTCAAAGCCTGTCACAAGTGGTGTCCCACAGGGCTCAGTCCTGGGTCCACTCTTGTTCGGCATCTACTTTTCTGAAGTACAAGCAAACACAGGAGGGTTATGGCTGACAAAGTTTGCAGATGACTGCAAACTGGGCGCCATAGTCGAAAACACATCTGACACAGATATCCTCCAGAAGGGCCTCACAGAAACGGATAACTGGTGCCAGAGCCATGGCCTTAAGTTAAACGCCAAAAAATGCATAGTCATACCCTTCGGGAAAAACAAGGTTACCCCTAGCTACCATATAGGTGGCAATCCACTGAGCACAGAAAAAGTCATCAGAGATCTGGGGACCCAGGTTGACAGTAGGCTTTCGTTTGACACTCATGTTGCTAAAGTAGTTAGGAAAACCTTCTATATCACCCACTTGATCATGAAGGGATTCACATCTAGATCAAGGGAGGTCATCGTCCCCCTGTACTCATCACTTATTAGACCTATGATTGAGTACAATGCCCCGTTCGGAATGTATCTGACCAGACACCTGCTGCAGCTTGAAAGGCCCCAAAAGTTCCTCACCAAAAGGATAAAGGGTCTCAAAAATATGTCTTATGCTGCCCGACTGAAAGAACTCCAGCTCTATTCAGTCTCATACCGCTTGCTCAGAGGTGACCTGTGCCTGACATATAAGGCCATGTCAAACCCAGATTTGATGAATATGCTTCACCTCAAAAAATCTAGATCCCTCAGAACCACAAGGGTGGGAGACTTAAACCTTGACACGGTTATAAATAGAACGTGCTGGAGGGACAGATTCATCACCCAGAGACTCCCTATGCTGTGGAACAAAATCCCGGTACATGTGAGGCAGAGCACCTCTCTGGCCTTGTTCAAGAGGAATCTTGACCAATGGATGGGAGATTGCAGATATACCCCAGGGATTACTTCAGTGTCACTGCTTGACAGAGGCACAGCAAAATGATAGGCATAGTTTTTATTCAAACTAAAGGGGTGGCGAAAGCCACATAACTATGGGCTAGGCTTATAAATGCCCTTGGGCAGATAGCCTAGTATGAACCTATGAACCTATGATAGAATCTCCTGATTCACCATGTAATACACCCTTATTTCCTGTTAGGAAAGCAAACGGAGAATGGCGTATGGTCCAAGATTTACAAGCTGTAAATGACACAAGTTATACCCAGGGAACCTATGGTGCCAGATCCACATACCTTATTAAATGATTTGAAACCTCAACAAAAGTATTTTTCTGTGGTAGATATCAGCAATGCATTTTTCTCAATACCGATACACCCTGACAGTCAACATTGGTTTGCATTTACATTTCAGGGGAAGAGGTATACATATACGTGACTACCACAGGGATATTGTGAGAGTCCCACAATATTCGCACAGGAAATGGCAAGTAACCTGGCGGGATTTATCCCACCGAAAGGCAGCCAGATTTTACTTTATGTAGACGACATTCTGCTGGCAGCCCCCACCCAGCAAGAATGCAGAGAAGATATCATAGCATTACTACAATTTTTAGCTACTCAAGGACACAAGGTGAACAAAAACAAACTGCAACTTTGGAAAAAAACAGGTCAAATACCTGGGATATGTAATATCCAAAGAGGGCAGAATATTAGATGAAGACAGAAAAACAGCAATATTACAAGCACCTAAACCAACTACCAAGAAGGAAATTATGTCCTTCCTAGGTACTACTAATTTTTGTCAGAGTTGGATTCCAAACTATGCCTTGGAATCTGCTCCACTGACCAACTTGATATTCAAAAAGCCTATGGCAGCACAGGATTTATTACAGTGGACACCAGAAGCAAATTGAAACAACTGATAGCATCCTCATTAGTTTTAGGATTACCAAACTATCATAAATGATTTTTCCAAACTGTAGATTGTAAGCAGGGTTATATGACATCAGTGTTAACACAACAGCATGGGGACAAACAACGCCCCATAGCTTACTATTCATCACAGCTAGACCCAGTGGCGCGATCCCTGCCCCACTGTGTACAAGCAGTAGTCGCAGCTGCAATGGCAGTGCAGGCTTCAGCCTCAGTAGTGTTATTCCACCCTCTTACATTGAGAGTGCCTCATGCAGTCGCGATTAATTTACTGCAAGAAAAAGTAGCATATCTTTCTCCTGCTAGACATCTTTCCTGTATGACTATACTGTTGAGCCAACCTCATATGACAATTGGACAATGCACAACTTTGAATCCATCAAGCTTGCTCCCAACCCCTGCAGATGGCAAACCTCACTGCTGCCTGCAGGAGATTGAGCAAAATACACTACCTAGAAAAGATCTCACGGATGTTCCCATGGATGATGCCGAGGTGACATACTGTGTGGACGGCTCTATGTGTCCTACAGGATAGAATCTAGTGGGGTATGCAGTAGTTTCTGATACTGAGATTTTAGAAGCAAAGTCCTTACCACACAACTTATCTGCACAAGCAGCAGAACTGATTGCTTTAACAAGGGCATGTACCTTGGCAAAGGGTAAGCGAGTGAAAATTTTTACTGACAGCCAGTATGCTTTTTCTACTGTACATGTTTTTGCGCAGCAGTGGAAAAATAGAGGAATGATAACATCTACTGGTAAACCAATTAATCATGCGCAATTTATTTTAGATTTGTTAGACTCTATTCAGTTACCTCAGAAAGTAGCTATTTGCAAATGCGTAGCTCATACCAAACAACAGGATAGGATTTCAAAATGTAATGCGAGGGCTGATACAGCTGCAAAGCAAGCAGCTTCAGCTTCAGAAGTATTTCTTTTGAGTGAGGAGTTACAACCATCTGAGATTTTAGATTTAGAAATGTTAAAAACAATGCAGACACTTACTACAAATGTAGAAAAACAAAAATGGATAAAACGAGGAGCAATTCTTGAGAAAGGGCTGTACATCTCCAAAGAGAGGAAACTGATTTTACCATCTAACTTGTTTAGATATGCAGCTTTGTTGAGCCATGGGCAGTGCCATGTCTCAACAGGAGGGATGGTACAGTTAGTGAATCGAGTGTTTGCAACGTATGGATTTACAAACTACACAAAAAGTTTTTGTGCAGCATGCCATGTTTGTAACAAGCATCATGCACAAGGGGCATTGAAACCTAAGCAAAGGAGTTTTCCTACACCACCGTATCCATTCCATACTATCTGGATTTTATAGAGCTGACCAAATGCGAAAATAAGATGTACTGCCTTGTCATTATAGATATGTTTTCCAAATGGGTGGAAGCTTTTCCAACTAAAAATCCAGATGCAGCTACTGTTGCAAAAGTCCTCATTAAAGAAATTATTCCTGGATTTGGCATACCGGAAATGATTTATAGTGACAATGGCACACACTTTGTAAATCAAACTATACAACGATTAAGCCGTTACTTTGGGATTTCTCTGAAAAAACATTGTGCATACCACCCCCAATCTGCAGGATTAGTAGAGAGGCACAATGGAATTTTGAAAAGTAAGCTCAGGAAATTGATTAGTGAGACACAAAAGAACTGGGTGCACTGTCTACCTCTGGCACTGTTGAGTATGAGAACTGTTCCAAATGTAAAAGGGTTAACTCCTTTTGAAATTCTGTTTGGGAGGGCATATTATACACCTCAGTGGAAACCTCTCATGCCTGCAGACCAGGAGGCTGACAGTTCACTTGCAGAGTATATGAGGCGATTTTTGAATAACAAACTTTTGCAGTTAAATTCTATTTCAGATAAAGAACAAACCAGACCATCAGAAGCAGCAATAGTCCTAGGCACGTGGGTCTGGGTGAAGGTTGTGAAGAAAAAGAATTGGAGTTCTCCGAAGTGGGAAGGACCATACCAAGTGCTACTGTCAACACCCACTGCAGTCAAGATTGCAGAGCGAGCATCCTGGATTCATCTGACACACTGTAAATCGGTTAAGAACTTTGAACTGGATACAAACCTTGTTACTGTTGTACAAAGAGAACAAAATGACCAGGTATAGAGTAAACAGAGATGCAGAACAACCTCAGAAAATTTGCATGATTATTCTGATAGCTATACTGATAACAATGATCTTTTTGCTGTGGCCTTTCCTTTTCCCAGCCACATGAGTTGAACTGAACAAATGTGATGCATTACTCATAGACTGGCATCCAAACTTTAACACTTACCAAGCAATTAAATATGTGTATGCTGAGACTTTTAATGTTTCGAACTGCTGGATTTGCACAGCTATACCAACAGCATACGGGGGATTATTGATGACTGCTGTCCCCCTAGGAGTCAATGAGACCTGGGAAAACTTGATTTTTGATACTACACCTGTGAAATCACAAGACAAAATAGCATTGTACCTACCTGTTACACAAAAACAGATTGTATGTTTTTATAAAAATGACACTATTCAGGTGGGTTGGAGCAATTGCAATGTGACTGTTTCTTATAAATGTTATATTAAGGCCAGTAAGACAAAAATTATTTGTGATACAAACCATGATGCATATTTCGAAAAGATGCATAGAAGTTTTAGTGAAATACAACATAATCCTGTTCTTTTAAAGCAGCTTTCTGTTATTGATAAGAAAATGTATCATGCAGGGCAAGCTTATATCAATACTAAAATAGAGAATTGTTATTTTGTTTGTGGGAAAAAGGCATATGAATGGCTACCTGAGAATTGGTCCGGCAGTTGTTTTTTGGGTTACCTGGTTCTGGCCATACGACACACTGCAGCTTTGCCTCAGGGAAAAATTTGGAAGATCAGAGAGGTCAGCAGTAAACCTAGAAGTCCAATCAAGAGACCCAAGAATCCAGTGGGATGAATTGAAGCAGGGTGTAGAAACCATAACTCCGTGAAAAACAAAGATAAACTGACACACATGTTCTTGAGTGACACCATTATATCATGGGCAGGCATAGCCCCTGCATATGGCACAGTGAAATCGATTTGGGAGCTGAGAAAACTGTCTAAACTTCTCGAAGTTATGAGCAATGCAAATTTTTCTGCTCTCAAATTAGTGACTGGTGAACTGAATGCTATGAGAACTGTGGTGCTTCAGAACCGCATGGCTCTCGACTTCACCCTAGTGGCAAGAGGTGGTACGTGCGCTTTAATCAAAGAAGAATGCTGTTCGTATATTCCTGACAACCAGTACGAGATAAACGACCATCTTGAGGTGATCCAGCAAGTGTCGACAATGACCAAACCAGGCCAAAACCCTCTGACGGACTTTTTCCAGAATTTGTTTGGGGGGTGGGGTTCCATCCTAATGAACAACCTGATTGCCATTTGTGTGGGATTACTCCTATTAGGAGCATGCATTTGTTGTGGTATTCCCTGCATGAAGAAGTTAATCAAAGATTTTATAGGCATGTCAGTTTCTGAGACTTTGTATCAAAGTACTGAAACTGAAGAGTTATTGAAAAGTGAAACACTTTCATAAGTCTAAACTGAATGACTCTCTTAACTGCAAATCCTGAATGGAAGAGGTTAGGAGAAGAACCAAACTGTTTATGCTTTTGAAAATAGAATTAAAAAGTATTAACAGGGGGGAAATGTTAGAAAAATATGTATTAATATGTGTGCTTAATGCTAATTAGAAACTAAAAGAGTTAACACATTTTTTCATTCTATTTTATATACACTATTTTACATACAGCTTAGTTTTATATGAGACTAAAAGATACTTTTGAAACTGCAGTGTGCTTTCTGAAACTTGCAAGATGCCCTCTGACCTAGTAATTGCTAGCACAGCAAAATCCATGTTTATGCCTTTTGGAAATGTACTTGAAAAACAGGTGATTATCTGCTAGGTCAGGAAACAATGAATAAACAATGCTATATTCTATAATGTTATGATTTTGAACAATTAGCTCTGTTCGTGGTATGAGAACGTGCACAGCTGCAGAAGGAAGAGATAAAGACAGACAAAGAACTGTTGGAGAAATGAACTGCAATCTATACTTGCTTTGTGCTCAAATTAGCCGTAGTACCTTGAATGGTAACATTGCATATATCTAACCGGTGGTAGCCAAGGCCATGTTGTTTTTCTTAGGAAGTTTCTCATAAAAATTGATAGTACAAGCAGAAAAGCATGAAAACAACTGCTATGTAATGATGATGATGTTAAAACTTGTGATCTGCTACGTCAGCTTGGTAGGCAATGTCTTATTAGAAAATGTGTAAAAATGCTGGTATTTCCTGATTCTAGTTAGACAAACTCTGTATTAGCACGTTTTTGTCTCCTTGCTGCAAGATTAAAGTGCCTTAACCTGAACCTACCATGTATTGATCATTTTCAAAGTATATTTTTCCTTTGACATACATCAAAAGGTTTGGCTGGTAAAATAAGTAAAACCTCCTTTAAAATATTAACCAGATCTGAACATATTGAAATGTTACTGTAGATGAAAATTTGAAAACCTTCACTATCAAACATTTAATACCTTGATTTTCCTTTCCCCGACCCCTCTTGTCCTTCCCCCATAATACTGCCAACCTTCCTCCTGGAATGGAACTGGATTGCTCTGATGAAGTCTGTTCCCTTCCTGATCCATTGAGCTCATGTCCCTTTACTGTAACCTTGGTGACTGACTGGATGGATGGGGCAAATGGAACACAATGGGTGGATGAGGGGACAATTATTTGGTCTTAAAGTTAAATTAAGTTTAAATGGAGTATTGAATTACTGTTTTGTAGTTAAATTTATTTTGACCATCTTCGATGCCCAAGTATGATGCACTATGCTTAATAGTAAAGTTGGTACAGAGGGTAAAACTGTAAGCTGTAGTTCCTGTTGTGCAGGGTTTGATTCCCTCAGTCCTCATTTGCCTGCTGTGTAACCTATGATCTACTGTTACTTAACTATTCATTTGTTTTTCTTGATTACTGCTGTTTCAGACCTCCTAGTAGGCACAGCATAACACATGGCCAATAATAAATCAAAACTTTGCAAGGAGCAAGGCAGATTGATAAAAACAAGGAGAAAATATATGTGTAGAAACAAAACAGAATGGAATACTTGCAAACAGATACACCTATAACTAAAATGAAATTATGATACAGTTTCAAACTGACAGACTTAAAAGTAGAATTTGCAAAAGAAAAAGAATTGCAAGAAATAATGAGAGCATCCAATACTTTCTGATGCTTTAACAGACTTCCAACCCAAATATGTATATGGTCGATGTAAGTAATTACCAGATTACGTCCAACAGATTGAGCTACCACTTTACTGATATTTTGCCTATTAACTATTTATCCTACCTAGCCTTTAATTAAATTTTCAATTTGTTTTTGAAATCATCAGTATGTGTTACACTGAATGAGAATGCTTTGACTTATTGATCATATTACTAATGAGCGGACAAGGTGATCCACTGTGGTGACCCCTAACTGGGAAAAACCGAAAGAAAAAGACTATTTCTTAATTAAATTTAAAACAAAATATTTTGTCTTTAAATAATGAGAGAAACAGTGAACATCCCTACCCAACATTTTTTTCTGCACAAATGCATCTGATCACATGCAGTTAGTTGCTAGAAACACCAACATTTTCGAATAAGGACATTTCATTGTATTTGTATGCGTGTGATCTAATAAACAAAAGCTTCTTGGGCAGCTAGGCATAACTATGTATTATTTCACCGTACCGATGGTTTGAAGGTGAGTATTATATTTATGGGACAGAAGAAAATGAAATAACATTATATGGCCGATATTCAACTGATCACTCATAACATTTACAATAATGTTATAATCTGAGCCTAATAATAAAACTGAAGCTATACATTTTTATTTTTGGAAAACATGACTGATGTAGGTACATGTTGATCTGTCACTAGTGTCCTGTTCAAAAACTATACAATTGCATTTCATTAGGAAAGAATGATGTAAGTGTGAAGATACAATGACAAAGAGACACAAAGTAATAACTACTTACCGCGTGACTATAAAATGCAGACCAGGTGATGTTAGTTGGGGGGGGGGTGACCTAGCAATATTGGCTCACGGTAGAAGACAGAGCTGTGTTTTATCTACTTCAATCATAAAATGCAATATAGAATGGAAGTAGAACACGCAAAATATAGTTAAGCTGTATGCCCGGCTCTGCCAAGCTACAGTAATGTAGTAGTCACCAATGCCCATGTAAAAGTATACACATGCAGTCATCAATGCACATGTTAAAACACACAAATGCATTGAATGGAAGAGTAGACCCTTCCTTAGGCTGCCCATGCATCAGCTGTCAGGAAAGGAGTTGGGGAGTATAACCCAATTTTCAGATTTATGTGGTCATTTTATGTTAGTTTTAACATCTGGGTTTACAAAGACATGCCTTTCCACTAGGATTACACAGCATTGGATGGATGTTTATATATTGTTTAAGGTTACTTGTCATGATTTTTCCAATTACAACAAAATAAAAAAAAATACCTTTGCTAAAGATACCATTCAATACTATGGATTTTATAAAATGTTCATATTTTATCACTTTTCATTTGTCCTATTGATTTACTTGTGATACATATAATTTATAAATGTAGAACCTATATCTACACTAAATTAGAACTCTGCATGTGTTCTTTAGAACAATTAAAATGAAATAGTTCTTAAAACCATTGTAGATGCAATGATATCCAACTTCAAAGGGTTCGATAGTTTTCTTCTACCATTCTTGAATTGCATTTATAATGCTACAAATATGTTCATGTTTTCTTCACTGCTAATGTATTATTTTACAGTTCTTTAATATTTAAATTATTGTAACTGATTTTCTTGTATTCGTCTTCATCTTTAATGAATGGATTAGATTCTGCAAGCTAGGCAAATATTGAAAACATTTGTGTAATTGTTAGTATCCTAATTCAAATGTGAAACAAGTTCCTTTGTTTTCCTTTTTATGTTCATTTGATCTTTAGTTAACATTTTTAAATTGTCATTCATCCAATCTCATACAAATTCTAAATTATTTTCATTGTGTTTTATCTGTTCCCTTTCATGTTATTTTATGCTGCAGAAGACCTTTGAAGTCAAGTAGAAGCGTCTATTATCTGAAATAATGAGTATATCAATGTAATTATTGTTGCTACATCACTTAATCCATTAACATTGACAAATTACAGCAAAAAAAAAGATCATCCATTATTTGTTACACACATCAATATAAAAAGTACTTTCTTCTGTTTGTTGTGCATATCCTGCTCCAAATGAACAAATACAAACAGAAGAAATGAGCATTCTGAGCAAAGTCACACACATTCTTTTTTCCAGAATTATAAAGAAAAAAGCGTACCAGTCTCTCTCTAAAATCATTTGAGCTTTTAATCAATATTCATTATTTAAACTGATTGAAAGAGACTTCCAGTCACTCACCTGAAAATAAGTTTAATTTGCTACTAACTTATTTCTAATTGAAATATTTTTCTCCTACTTCAACAGCAAACAAAATTAACAACTTAAGAATGTTGAATTCATCTCTGGTTCAAAAGTCAGCGTAATGTCATTAGGAATCACTAACTGTCTAGCTGGAAAGGCAAAACAATGACGAGATTCTTTTAGCCACATCTGATTCATACCCAAAGGCTTCTACTGCTGCATAAAATCTGTTGCAAAGTTTCATGGCTATCAGCTGGTTACAATGTTTCTGCAAAAGTTTGTTTAGAAAATTCTGTGAGTTGTATCAATTTGAACATTTGTTGCATTGCATGAATGAAGTGTATTAAGTTCTGGAAAAAAAAACATTACAAAATATAAGCGAAGTTGTATGAAGTGGTGCGTGTGTGTGTGTGTTTCTCCTCTTTGTGAGTCACCAATTAACCTGGGATATACTAATCACCATCCATTTTTTCAAAAAAGAGGGGTTGTAAAAGGCCAACTAGTTAGAGCGTCCAGGATGTGTTCCCACGATGACGATTTTCATCATGAGTATAATACGTTAAGTCGGATGTTTTCCAATCGTGGATACCCATCATCATTAATTCAAGCCCTAATCACGGAAGTTTCATGTAAAAGGCTTGAAGGGCTTTTGGGTCCTATTTTAACTAGTGGCCATGATTCTACTAATTTGATTCATGCACCTGAGGTTTTTTCACAGACGATACAGTCCACTATGTTATCTAACAAACAAAATTATGTTACCAGTTTTATTACACAATTTGATGATGTGTCATTTGCACTTAGGGAAATATTAAATAACAACTGGGATTTTATTTTACAAGACTCAGGTTTTAAGAAAACACTGGGTTTGAAACCCGTAGTTGTTTTTAAGAAAGGTGTTTCCTTAAATACATTATTTGAACTATCCCATGGTCAATACAAACATAAGAAGGGCATGTTTAAATGTGGTAGGTGCAAGTATTGTAAATATATTCAAACAGGGTCTTGTTTTTACATCAAAGGTTGTAGATATTTAATCCATGACAAGTATAATTGTGAATCCCAGGGCGTTGTTTATTTAGCTTCATGTCAGTCCTGCCCAGTTTTTTATCTGGGCAAGACTAAACGCCAACTTAAACAGCGCATATACGAGCACATCTATGCTATATCTAAGGGCACGGTTACTAATGCCCTGGTTAGACACATTAATGAATTTAATTCTCATAGATTTCAATTTACTGTAGTGCAACAAGTTATTCCTAACCCAAGGGGTGGTCCTTGGCAATTAAAACTAGAGGAACAGGAACTTATATGGCAACTGAGAACAAATGCTTACGTTTATCCTGGAATAAATGATGTTTCTTCCATCAAATGTTTACTCAGGTTAAAAGCCTTGAAACATTAAATGATTTTTTGAATTAATACAGTTTATTTTTATTTTCATTTTTGTTTTTAACTAAAACATTCAGTATGTTTCTTCTTAATAGTGTTGTCAGTTTAATATATAGTTTTTAATATAGATTATTAGGACATAATGGTGCCTTTTAAAATGTTATTACATTAATTGGTTAATTAATTGATTGACTTGATTATAAAAAATGGCTGTTGGTTCTATTTAATTGTCTGAAGAAGTGCACTCATGAGAGGTGCATGAAAGCGCTTACAATAAATTTGTTGGGTGATTCGTGTCAGCGGTTTTACTTCTTAGTTCGTTTATCTTATATACTAATCACCAGCATAAATTACATGGTCTACAGTGCACGATGATTCACACTGTTTTTAGACCTACATAAGGTATGTCATTTGAACTCTTGACACATGTTTCTGCTCCATTTGATAGAATATAAGTGGTTTACTACCCATCTGCATGCAATGCATCATGCTTACATCTATCATTCTGACAGCTAATGTAACTGTACTCTAGACTACTGTTTTTGTGTCTCAGTTCCACTGGTAGAAATGTGCTTCATATGCATCCTTCGTCTGGAGATTGGACCTACCACTAAGAGTTTGCGGACATCATTTTATACTCCTTGGAATTTTCAAATCCATCACTGTCACTATGCAGATGTTAAACTGTGCATGACATTGTTTTGAACCACTCTATGTAGGCTGCTCGCTTATTGTTAAGTGCATCCACAGTGTACATTTTGTCTAACAGTGAACAGGTACTAACATTCTCACCCATGGTCAGTCAAGCAGATAAGGCTGAGGCACCTTCACATAGGGGTGTGAGAGTGTGAGAATTGAGAGAGAGAGAGTGTGATAGTGTGTGTGAGAGTGTGTGTGAGAGAGAGTGCATGTGAGAGAGTGCGTGTGAGAGAGAGTGCGTGTGAGAGAGAGTGCGTGTGAGAGAGTGCGTGTGAGAGAGAGCGTGTGAGAGAGAGAGTGTGTGAGAGAGAGTGTGTGAGAGAGTGTGTGTGTGAGAGTGTGTGTGTGTGTGTGTGTGTGTGTGTGAGAGAGAGTGTGTGTGTGTGTGAGAGAGTGTGTGTGTGTGAGAGTGAGAGAGTGTGTGTAAGCTTCTGTATTATGCTGCCTGTGTAAATGCTTCCATGTCACACTATTGTCATATGCAAGTAATACAGTTGCATCTGGTCAAATGCATTAATCCATGTTCAGTTACTGTAAGTAGTCCAAGAGTGTTCTGCAAGTGCATGCGTAAAGCGTTTTGAGCCACATAGCATAATGTACAGCCCAACTCTCAGCTTTGGCATGGGCACTGCCCATTACTGTTGGCTTTCTGATTAATATTGCAGAATGCTTCCATTTGTGTATCCAACAGGTCACATAGAGATTTCCATTTTGCTTCTGAGTTTCCATGTATGACAACTAAATGGAAGTTACTGTTCAATTCATATCCAATTTAATACATAACTTTTGTGCTACTTGCTAAGCTATTGATCATTGAGGATCTTCAGCAGCTTATGCATGCATCCCCCCCACCCAGAGTTTCTAGCCTTTGCAGTTTAACACCAAGGAGACCATATTTTCCAAAAGTCTTGTACAACCATGGTTGAGATAATCCTTTAGTATTGTGGGAGAACCCTTTGTATTGCAAGTTTGAAACCCATAATCCTGGAGCAGGTATTTACTTGTTCTCTTTATCTGTTTGGGACAAGAGTACAAACCAAGGTTGAACTTATGACTTCCCATCCATGCATTCAGGTTGTGATTCAATAAAGTGAGAAACACATTTAACTTCACATGGAAAGGAAAACAGTTCCAGAGAAGTGATATTCTCTGTGAGACAAAACTGGAACATGATGCAAGGATAGCCAAGTTGCAATAGAAATTTCTGTCTATACACTGGGTGTTTCTGCCACAAATGGACTTATAGATGTGTAGGAGGTCTACAAGGATGGGACTGGTAGAGACTCTGTATGGGAGGCTGAGATTGACCCTTTGCAGACTTTAAGACATTAAGAGGGACAGGACTTTGAGGCAGTCAAAGTAGCTTTTGTGATTTAATGACATAAAAGCCAATATCAGTACTGAGGTCGCTTAAGCCAAGTCAGATGCATGGACAGATACATGCCCAATGGGATTTATATTGAATGACTATTCATTGAGTGCAGTGTGCAATGGAATGATTACCTCCCAAGATTTGGATGCCACACTGTAGCATTCCTAACAGTGGGATCATGGTGGGTGAATGACAGCTCATTGTCTACATATGTTCCAAGGTACCCCACCACTAAACCAATTTAATAGAGAGTGATTTTAATGTGATAATTGCAAGGGACATCTTATTTGCCAAAGGACAGAATTGCGCACTTTTGGTATTTAGTTTTAGACAATTGTTTTGTCATCAGCTATTTGTTTGCGACAGGCCTTCCTGAAGGATCATGGCATCTTCTGGAGAGTTAATGATCGCACTTACTTTACAGCTGTCAGCATACTTTGCCATATATAATCCCTCAATATTTGCCTTATACTCTGAGAAGTAGATGCTAAAAAAGAGTGCCCCAAGGATCGAGCTCTGGGGTATTCCACTACTGATAGATCTCTTGGTAGAGGTGGATCCATCCAGCTAAAAGTCTTGGGATCCATTTGTGATAGTTTCCCCAACAAGTTAAATGGGGGGTTAAATTTTGCTTGATGAGTTTATTAGCTATGGCTGAATGGGGCATATGGGCTAGAATGAATCTATGGTGTGCTATGGCATGCGTTGATGCAGTGTAGTCATTTTTGCCATACTTTACAGCATAAGCAGAAATACAATTCTTTGATGTAGTTCATGAGAAGGATGGGCATGAAGTCAAGAAAGCCATGCAAGAATGTTCATGAGATCTAATAGCAGATCCACTGTGTTGGAGACATAACAAGTGACCCTCATCTGTGCATTTGCATGTTTGCTCATTTGAAGATATATACTGTTTACAATGCAGTGAATGTTTATAGTCTGCATACTATATCAAATGAAATGGAGTAATGATCTTTACCCCCCCCAAAAGTCTTTTTAATATGTCTGTTAATGAGGACAGATTTCCAATTCCCATCCATTAGTCCATATTGCATTTGAATAGGGACAGGGTCTAAAAACATCATTTCTAAGTTTGGTGGAAAACTCCCATTCTTCCTAAAACCACACATTCAAAAAAATGTTATTCAAATTCAGTCCTGCTTTATTTATACTTCTGCTAAAAGGCAACATTGAGTCCATTACGATACCTCTTAAAATAATGCCTTAACTCAAACCTAGCATTAATAACAAAATAGATCAAATCAATGCCTTTTCAATACAACATAATCTGGCATTATAGCTATTACAAAAGCATGGCTAAAACCTGACAGCCCTTGTCTTTACCACCTCAAATCCAATTATTCATACCTACAAGATTACAGACCAAGGAAAAAAGAAAAAAAAAAAAAAAAGCATTGGAACTTAAGCCCACCATTCTTGCAATAGCTAACAGTAACTCAGGACTGGGTCCTAACTGGATCCTTTTAAAATTTACAATCAACCAAACAAAAATGCCTTGTTATAGCCTGTGCATACATACTTCCACCAACCTCACTAATAACATGTAATACTATCATCCAACAATATATCCAAAAGCTCACAAAAACTGCAGCCTAATCATTTTTGGAGATTTCAACCTTAATTAAGCAGGAATAAAGGTATGTCAGAAATGACTAGCGTAAGTCTTAACCAAATTAACTCTGAAGCTACTAGACCAGATCCTTAATCCAATAGGCACACCTTACTAGATCTTGTAATAAATAATAATCCCCCAATGATATCTAAACTCACCATGCATGCAACCTCATTCAGTGATCAATGTCACATAACTTTCTCAATACGCAATCCAACATTAAAATGTAAACCTAAGCTTACTACCTTCAGACCCCAATCCTTTCAGAATAACAGTAACCTTAAAAAACATACTGCCACTATTGAATGGTCTCACATACCTGCCATAAAACATCCCACAGAAGCAGTTAACAAACTTACCAATAGCCTACTGCACTTGCAAAACAAATTTGTTCCCTTAGTACAAAGGCTACTTTTACCACAAACATGAAGCATCTAACGAACTCAAACACCTACTCAAATTACTTGATAAAGCATGACACAATTGGAAATGCAATTAGTTCTCAGATTCCTTAGCCAGATATTCCTCACTATGCAGCCTAGCCAAGCAATCCACTCACATACATAAAAACAACCACTACCAAAACAAACAAATCATACTTTTAGCCAAACCCAAAAGACTCTGGAGAGAAGTCGGCAAAACAAAATAGTCAGCCTGTTGACTTGTCAAAAAACTCAACACAACTCCACTCCCCTGAACGCTATTACCACCACAAACAAGCTGATGTGCTGACTTCCTCAATGAATCTGGAAACCTGTGTCATAACAACGATGATACAAACTTATCAACCCCACAGCCACCTGCTCCTGACTTTTACATTCCAGTATTGCACTTCAAAAAAAAAATTAGAACCAAAGAGACAAACACAAATAGACCAAATTCAAATAAATACTCTCCCAGGCTCAGATAACTTGACCCCTTGCATCTGCTTCATTCATCTTTATAAGATTATTTCCCGCCTTCTCAGTCACATATATAAACTCTGCTTATCTAATAAGATTATGTCTCAGATATGGAAAAACAAAGCTATGGTCACTCCTATTACCAAACTACCCAAGCCAACTTCAGCTTCACAGTACTAGCCTACCTCAATACTTGTCACTTTAGATAAAAAACAAGAAAGCATTATTTAATACCAAATTACTGCTCGTTTACATTAATACCATCTTCTATCAAGGAAGCGACATGGATTCTGGTCTGGATGCAGCACCATAACTGCACTCCACTCCCTCACAGATGACATCCTATTCAATTTGAACAATGACAACCTGATAGGAGCAGTCTTCATTGACCTCACACGAGCAATTACTATTGGACAAACTGAAATATGCATTAATGATTATGCAAAATCTGGGTTTGTAGATTTTCTCACCAATAGATCCTTCAAAATGAAAATGGGTACCACCACCTCTGAAACAGTTGCTCTTATGCAAAGATTCCCCCAGTGTTCAATTTAGCCCTTCTGCTATCATCCTTATTTATCAACAAACTCTCAAGATACCTTTAATTCCTAACGCAGATGAGATGGTCATCTACAGGTCAAAAGAATCCCACTTTATTTTTCAACCTTCAGCTCCAACACAATTTCTGAACTCTCAAAGAATGGCAAATAGACCAGATGTTCATATTCAATCCCTCATAAACAAAAGCAATGATATTTGGAATGAACCAAAAAGAAGACAAATCACCCAGCTCACTTATTATTAAAGACATTAATAATATCACTATAGAAATTACCACTTGCTTCAAATACCTTGGCATTTGGCTAGACTAGTCTCTTAACTTTCAACTACACATTCAAAACTCAAGTACTATGCTGGGAAAACAAACTATCCCCTTTTCTACTCAAGCCAGCCAAGCTGCTATAGGTAAATGAATACTGTTATCTCAGCTTGAATAAGGACCACCTATAATAGCTGCAGATCAAAGAAAAATGCCACTATCTTGCAAACCATCTTTAATAAAATCTGCCAGTTTATTACTATCTCCCCATTAAAGAGCACCGCTGTCTAACTCTTGAAAAAGCAAAATAAATCCCAGTACATTTGAGTGCCAACCTCCTATTAGGAATACTAATTCACAAAGCCCTCTCTTGAGGCATCTTCCCCCCCCTCACACAAACTCTTCACCAAACCCCCCCCCTCACATATAATGTCAGGGATAGCTCTGCAAGTCAACTTACCCTACTAGCTCCAGAAACTACATTTCATTACACTAACCATGCATTTGCCATCCTAGCAGCTAAACTATGGGATTCCATTCCTCCATCAATCAGAGACATCCAAAATTATTCAGACTACACACAGCAACTCAAGGAATATCTCTTCATCATACTAATTTCAGCTGCATTCACACAGGTCACATTACATAAGCCCTGCAGCTCTCTCACATAACTTTATCCCCATTAACGTCCTTCCTTATCTCATATAGTCATCTCCTCTCTTATGTCCTCCATCTTTTCTTATCGCTCACACTCTGTATTATTTCTATTCCTCTTCCCTCTGCATGCGTCTCATTTTTCTGTCTTCTCCCCATGGTACCCTTTCCTGCAGCTATTAACACTCACCTCCTCGAATGTCTTCATACTTCTCTATATATGGATATTTTGTTATTGCTGTAGCACAAGCCATATCATTCTATATGGCTACATCATATCCAAAAAGCTCTGCTATGTACGATTCCAAATTTCCATTTATGTTTTGATATTTGAAGCTGCTTCTTCAACTAAATGCCATAGAGCATTCTTGCATCTATAAACATGTGTATGTTTTTTAGCATATCCATGTATCCGTAAATGTTTTGTTAATTTCTTATGTGATTTTATTCTCCTGGGCCGCACCTTCAAATGGTCCATTCAGATTAGTGCACTACTTTGGTATGCAAATATAAATAAAAATATAAATATAAAGATACATCCTTGAAGCATTTTGTAGGTTCCTTGTGGTTAGTGCCGTGAATTCTTTGTCAGGAACCTCTGTGTGCATTCCATTTGTGACATATGCCTTGTCAGTACATACTGAAAGGAGCTTTGTACTCAATGATAGGCCTATTGAGGGATGAGTACAGCAGCGTGATGACATCTTTGGACTTGGATGCCATAATCTTGCTTACAAGTTGTACAATACAGAATGAATTCCTTCCAAAAGCAGACACATGACAGTCAAAGGTCAAGTCACTGTCCACATAAGTTCCTATGTCCATAACCACTGTTGTGAGAATGTGCCCATACATGGCGTCAGGTCTTTTGTAGGTGAACTACAAAGAAATAGTACAGCAGTGATTTGTAACAGATTAACTTGGGTGTGAGGAGGGTAGAGAATACAGCTAGGTTATATATGACTGAATTTGTGTGGCAGTGCTTCTTGGCTCTCAAACAAGTTGCTCTATGCACAACTGAGTACTGGTTAAAGTTACATGGGAAGTTTTATACAGGACATTTAGTTTCTAACTGCCTCAAAAGTGACTAAACCAAACAAAATGCCCTCTGGCGAATGAAATGATCTTACTTTATGCTTTCCTGTGTTTCCCAATGCAGACTAACTTTCTACTGCCACTAGTATTGCAATCCCAGTCTTTATTGTAAAAAAGATACACTTTAGTTAGCCAAAAATAAAAAGATACCAGAAACAAATCAAACAACTATTTACAACAAGAATTACAAGGCAGTTCTAAGGCAGCAAAGACAGCAATGAGAAATACACTTTAAGGTGATTTCAAAGCACACTAGCAGTGGCTAGACCAAGGAAAAACTAATATATATTACAGTAATGAAAAGCAGAAAAATGCAATACATTTCAAAAAACAGCAGTAGTCTTCAGCCATAACTTAGAAAAGTGCAACATTTCAATTAATTGTACTTATCGTAGCCTGGATGGTACCACTGAGCCACAAGCTAGCTTTTATGTAGTCTATTTTTTACGTTAAGCTACGTTTGGTTAATCAAAAAGCTCCTTAACACTTCTTCAATTTCATCTCTCCTAGTATTATCAAATGCATAGCTGAGATTGTTAAGAGTTTTCCCTACCAGTTTTGATTGCAAAATATATAAGAATATATGTGAATAACTTTGTGATGATAACTACAGCATTCAACTTTCCTCACTTGACTAGAGGAAAACAGTTTTTAATACTTAATAAATAAGCACGTATCCAGGCATGTTTTCTCCTGTCTACCTGATGAATCTGGGCATCTTGGGGCAATGCAGCAATTGCCTCATGTACACAGACAATCCTCTCCTCCTACCACCCAACACTACAACCTGTGAGAGATGCACTTATCTAGCCACACTGGAAGCAAAGTTCTCTTCACACAAGACTGAACTAGACATTCAAGAGGAGATGGTAAACAATTGCACCGCACCATACTCATCACATAGTCCCTCAAAACCTACACCAACAAAACACACACATAGAAACACGAAACACAAACTTACATTCGCGGAGGCTCTCAATAAAAATCTGCTCAAACAACAGAGACCTCCAGAGCAGAAATGCAGGCAACCTCCACCCTCCCAACACAACCCAAATGACACATAGCCCACAAACTCAGTGTGCCACTCAACCACAGCACATAAGGCATAACAACGTACCCAACACTCTAGTCATAGGTGACTCTATAGTCAGGCACACTGATGTTCCACTCACCAGCCTAAACAAGGAGAAAGTTATTGTCAGCTGCCTGTTGGGTGCCAGGATCTGTCAAATAACACACGCACTCAGGTCACTCCACAACAAGTACAAATATGACTCCTTCATTGTCCATGTAGGTGTGAATGACCTGAGACGTACCTCCCTGGACTACATGAAAAAAGACATGGAAGAGCTCTCTGATCTTGTAGCACAGGCAGGTATGACCCTAGCCCTGAGTAGCATCCCGCCATCACCAAGAATGATACCACAGTACAAGGACAAAACGATTGACTTCAACAATTGGCTAAGCTTCTGGTGTCATTCTAAGGGGATCTAGTATCTGTCTACTTGGGATTTTATGATTGACAGACCACGATGCTTTCCCAGAGATGGCCTGCACCTGTCGCCCTTAGGATTCAGGATACTGGCTAAGGCTCTTGCCACCCCTTTAGTGTCTTATTTAGGCAAGGTTCAAATGGCAAATTCACAGGTACAAGCAAGCAAAATCTGAGGGTAATGCTACTCAATGCTAGAAGTCTAAACCTCAAAATGCATTCACTCGAGGCACTCCTTAAAATGGAGAACATCGACTTCTGTGCAGTGACAGAGACCTGGTTCAAGGCTCCAGAGAGCACTCCTGCATTACCAGGCTATAATTCATACTACACCTTTCGGCCACTTAACCTGATCCGAAACACTAAAGGCGGAGGCGTGTCCATATTCATTAAGGATATTCACACCTCCAGGCTAGTTGCTCAACATAATGCATTCGAGATTATCCAAGTCCAACTAACTCTGGGCAAGACCGCAATCCAAATTTTAACTTGCTACAGATCCCCCACCCCCAGGATTCCCACTCCTCATTTCTTGATACACTGGAAAATATTAAGGTACAACCAACACCTTGATAATGGGCGATTTCAACTATCCCACCATTAATTGGGTAAACTACTCATGTACCAACTCTTTTGCTCAATGTTTTCTGGAATTCATAAATTCCAATGCCTTGAATCAACTTATCCACAACCCACCGAGGTCAGCAATATCCTAGACCTGGTCATTACCAACATGGGTGAACAGTGTTCCACACCAGAGGTCAATTACTCGTTGGTCAGATCGGACCACAAGCTAATCACCCTAAACATCCACATCCTGCCCCCACCTCCAGATTAAGGAAACCACTGTAAAAAATTTCTCCAAAGCTAACTTCACCCTTCTTAAGACAGAAGTGGCAAACTTCATGACATCCATGCAGATGGGCAATAGAGGTACAACTGCTGAATCCTACACAAATGCACTTTATAAGGACTTACACGAGTGCCTGGATCGTGCTATCCCTAACAGAGCCAAGATGCTATCCTCCAAAAAAAGGAAGCCAATCTGGTGGTCCCCTGCCATAAAGAACCTCTACAACAGAAGAAAAAAAACTGTTGCAAAAAAGAATAAAATCCCATGATTGGAGGAACTCCCTGGTCAACCTCAGTAAGAAGCCGAAATCCCTCATAAAATCCTCCAAAGCTAGTTACGAAAACAAAATCACCACTGATTCTAAAGACAACCACAAAGCATTCTATAACTATGTCAAGAATCTCAGTTGGAACACTCAGATCTGCTCTGAGTTACAGCACAATGGCAGTAAATATACAGAATCAACTGATATTGCCAACATCCTGGCAGATAGGTTCAGTGCTAACTTTAACCACCTCTCACCCCCTAAAGGCCCCATCGCTATACTGGAAGAATGCAAAGTTCCTGTAATCATGGCTGCACAGGTAAAAAACACACTCTCCAAATCCAAGAACACAGCATCCATGGGACTTGAAAACATCCCAGGATGCATTCTACATGAACTGCAGAATGAACTGCCACCCCCACCTAAGCACCATGTTTAATCATAGCCTCACCTCAGGCTTTGTTCCTACTGAATGGCATACAGCAACAGTTATCTCACTCCACAAAGGGGGAGCCACCATGGACCCCGGGAACTACCGCTCCATTAGCCTAACGAACCTGGTCTGCAAGGCCTTGGAACATAACATCATGGATCTTATGCACAAAGACATTGGTAATCTCTGGACTCCACCCAGTTCGGGTTTGTAAAAGGCAGATCATGTCTCCTAAGCCTGATAGACTTCTTTGAAGCAGTCACCAAAGCTGTAGACGAGGGTAAGGTGGTTCACACAGCCTATCTAGATCTCGCTAAGGCTTTTGACACCATCCCCCACTCTGGAATTATAGATAAACTCACTAAACTAAGTATGAATCCCTATGTCACAAGATGGGTTGCCAACTGGCTCATTGACAGAACCCACACTGTGAAGGTAGCAGACTCCAATTCTGACTTCAGACCAGTGACAAGTGGAGTACCACAGGGTTCAGTCCTGTGTCCTCTCCTGTTTGGTATCTACTTTTCTGAAGTACAGGCTAACACAGAATGTCTTTGGCTCATGAAGTTCGCAGATGACTGCAAACCAGGAGCCATAATCAAAACTCCTAATGATGTGGACATCCTACAAAAGGGCCTTACGGAGACAGATGCCTGGTGTCAAAGCCATGGACTCAAGCTCAATGCCAAAAAGTGCATTGTCTTCCCTTTGGTAAAAACTCTGTACCCATGAGCTAGTCTACTTAACACCGAAAGTGTGATAAGAGACCTTGGGACACAGGTGGACAGTAGTCTCTCCTTTGATAATCACATCGCCGCAGTAGTCAGGAAATCCTTCTACATGGCACACCTCATCACAAAAGGTTTCTCATCCAGGAAAAAAAAAAGAGGTCATTGTCCCCCTCTGCGCGTCACTCATTAGACCCATTATAGAGTACAACGCCCATTTTGGTATGTACCTCACAAGACATCTATAACTGGAAAGGCTGCAGAAATACCTCACAAAGAGGATTACCAGCCTCAATCAGGTGCCCTACACAGACAGTCTCAAAAAACTCCAGCTTTACTCTGTCACATATCACCTACTCAGAGGCATTCTCTGCCTAACATACAAAGTTATGTCAAACCTGGAGCTGTTGGACATGCTCCACTTAAAGAAATCCCAATCCCTCCGAGCTACATGCTCTGGGGACCTAAACCTTGTCACTACAACAAACAGAACATGCTGGAGGGATAGATTCCTGTCCCAGAGACTGCCCATGCTCTGGAACAAACTACCTATCTATATCAAACAAAGCACCTCATTAGCACTCTTCAAGAAAAATCTTTATGATTGGATGTGAAATAGGAAATGCACCCCGAGATCACCTCTGTGACTCTGCTCAACAGGAGCACAGGAAAATTATTTTCTTGGGTGGCGAAAGCCGGAGTACCTTTTTGGCTAGGCTTATATAGGCCTTAGGGCCAATAGCCTAGTACCTACCTATGAGATGCAAATGCATACAAGGTGATTGCACATGTGATTCATAGTCATATGTAAGGGAATTATGTGTAATACAGTGCACCACACTATAACAGAACAAAGCATGCCAAAGTATGCAGATCCCTTTCTGTCTCAGCTGAAGGAATTTTTCAAAAAACACCATGGGATACATTGGATATCTTTTCAGGTTTCACAAGAATAAATGAACAAGTTCTTCACATTTTTCATGTGGATGACCATTAATTGTTTCTTTGCACATCAGATGAGATTAGCTTCTGTGTATTGATGCTTCCTGTAAGCAGACCATTCCACAAAGCTATCAAGTTAGTAAGTGAAGGCATCGAAGTTAAATGAAAACTATAAAGCTACATATAAAATGTGTCTGGTGAAGTACCGCCACATGTATATGTTCCTATTGTATCACAGATGATGTTTTATGATATCTACAGCCTTGGCTAATTTCACCTAAACAGAATCCATACAGCATTGTTGATCTCAAGTACAATGCTGCACATGCAAACCAGAAATATCACCAAACCTATGTTTAAAAATTTCAAAGTCCACATTGACTGCTTTGAAAAAAATATCTGCAGAGGATGTTTCTACCAGGTGCCATGCCACTTCATTTAATCTTGAAGAAGAAGACAGGCCAGTCCCATAGCACACACATCAATCCAGACAACTTCTTCAAATGACAGGAAAAACATAGTAGTGAGGTAAAACAGTAGCAAGCATCAGCTACAACAATTTACCGCTGAGAGCAAAAAGTGAACAGTACGTGTATGTACAAGCAAGGTGGTTATGTGTATACCAGAATTATATGTCCTAATGAGCACACAATGACAGTGTAGTGCAACATATTAACATTGCACTTACCATCTTTGTTCTGTCAGACTATGCTGTTCAGTGCATGGTCAGGCCACAATGTGCATCAGTCATCACCATAGAAACTACACAAGAAGGAGGGTGGAATTGAATGAACAAATATTAAAACACCAAACATCAACCATATAAGGGTGAAACATGAAAGATCAAAAGCTCTGCAACCAGCATCTTTGGGGGGGGGGGTGCCAAACAGGAGAGGTCCCAGCACCGAGACCTGTAGGACTCCATTGGTAACGGTCTTTTAGTGAAGTTAGCTTCTTCTGCCTTGACCTTATGAATCCTATCTGAACCAGATGGCAATCTTTCAGAGGTTACTACTAAGACAGACTGCTCATCCATGTAAAGCAAGGTTCACCCCTCTCCCTATTCAAGCATAACCTGGATCTGTGAATGGTAATGAGGAAATTCACCCCTGGACTGCCGCAGTACTACTTATGGATACTCTTTCCTGCAATATGTCCTCTATAAATACTCAGTTGTATTACTATTATTATAGTCATTGTACAATAAGTAAGCACCATCTCACCAGGAACCAATCACTACCTTGTGTGTATAAAAATAAACATTGGAACTGGAAATGCATAGCGGTGGTTATAGAAACAAACATTTTGCTTGTTAAATTTTCCCTTAGCACTTTGCTTGTGGTCCTCTAGAGGTTTTTTGCAGACCTGCTCTACTGAGAGATGGAACACTAAGCCTAGTCACAGAAGTATCAATACACCACTCACCCACTGGCCATTCCTAAGTGTGATCTCTTTTCCTGACCATATAAATTTACCTAACGCCATAGATGGACAACTTCCCACAGTTTCTCCAGCCAGCTTGGTCAACATAGCCATCCTGAGGCAGTGTAGCAACTGCCTCATGTTCACCAACAACTCTCTACTCCTAGTCCACATAAACTCAACATGTGAGAGATGCAACTATATTAAGAACCTTGAATCCATGCTTTCAACCACACTAGTCAGTATACAACAATGAGCAGGTTTGTCAGCATGCACACCTCTCCTCTTACTCCACTCAAACCCACATCACACATAGCTATATATTTTATGTCCTCACCAGAAACACACCTAAACACCAGAGACCTCCAAAGCACAAACACAAGCATGCTACACATGATATTTCCTCTGCAGAACCTAATACACATAACAGCTCATGCACCAGTTTCTCACCTGCCAAGCCATTAAGGCAAAACACAAAACCAAAAATATTAGTCATAGGTGATTCCATTATGAGACGCACCAATGTGCCTCTCACCAAGCTGGATAAGGAAAAGGTCACAGTGAGCTGTCTGTCAGCTGCTAGGATCTGCCATATCACACGTGCACTCATGTTTCTCAACAACAGGTACTGTTATGACTCCATCATAGTCCATGTTGTTGAGAATGAATTGAGATGTACTTTTCTGAACTATATGAAGAGAAACAAGACTAAGCTCTCAGATTACATATCTCAGGCTGGTATGTCCCTAGAATTGAGCAGCATTTTACCTTTACCTAGAATGATGCCTCACTAGAAACAGAAAATGATTGAATTCAATAATTGGCTTAGTTTCTGGTATCATTCTAAAGGGATTCAGTATCTGTCAGTCTAGGATGACATAAATGATAGACCTTGATAATTTGGCAGAGACGGTCATCTGTAACCCCTGTGATTTTGGCTACTGGCTAAGGCCCTTGCCACACCCATAGTGCCTAGTTTAGGCAATGTTTCAAGGACAAAATTCCTGACGTAAAAACTCCATTTAAAAACAACCTCAGGGTTATGCTGCTAAAAGCTAGGAGTCTTAACATGAAACTGCACTTACTGGAAGCAGTCCTCACCTTGGAAGACACAAACATTTGTGCAGTCATGGAGACCTGGTTCAATGCTGTACAGAGCACCCCAGCCATACTGGGTTACACCTCCTTCCACATGTTCAGACCACAAACTGAAGGCATGGAAACTAAAGGAAGCAGTGTATACACCTCCAGACTGGTTAAACAGTACGATTCGCTGGAGAGACTTCAGGTGCAATTAACTCTTGGTAAGACACCAGTTCAAGTCTACAGAATGCCCTCCATGAATCAAGACACACACTCTGCTTATTTGGATCGAACTGAGTCTATCAAGATACATCCAAATACCATGGTTTTGGGTGATTGAACTACCTATCCATTGACTGGGTAAATTACTCATGCTCAAACTCACTTGTCCAGATGTTCCTTGACTTAGTCAACCCCAGTTCCCTGGACCATCTGGTTGAAACCCCCACAAGGTGTGCCGGCATCCTGGATTTGGTGCTTACCAATATGGGGGACCACTGTAGCACCCTCACTTTGAGGTCTTCCCTGGTGAGATCTGGCCACAAATCAGTCTTTTTCGAAGTAACTATCACACCTGATCCCATCCCCAGCAGCAGCTAAACTAAAAAAAACTTCTCCAAAGCAGATTATATCCTCTTACAAGATGGTACAAATAGCTTCACTGCACCTCCCCCCTCATATTGAACTGGCAGCTATGCAGAATTCTGCACCAGTGCATTATACAAACACATGTATAACTGCACTGACTCGGCCATACCTGATAGGACCAAAACAAGCTATTCAAGGAAGAGGTATTTGGTGGACAACTGCCATTAAAAGACTTTACAATAAGAGGAAGAAACTGCTGCCTAAGAGTAAAAGAAAGCTAGGCCTATACTGGAAACATTCCCTCCTCAGTTTAAACAAGCAAATAAGACTTCTTGTAAAGTCCTCCAAAGCAAATTATTATCCAAATTAGCTTCCTCAACTAAGGGCAACTATAAGGCATTCTTTAGTTACATCCACAAACTAAAAGGAAAGGCCTAGATTTGTGCCAAACTGGTAGTTAATGATACCACATATACTAAGCCTGTGCACATAGCTGACCAGTAGGCACAGGTTCTGTGAAAACTTCACTCCAGTGTCCCTGCCACATGTACCCCATGACATCCCTACTACCTGTCCCTTACCTTCTATCTCTAAAGAACAGGTCATAAACACTCCCTCTAAGACCAAAAAAACGCAACATCTATGGAACCTGATAACATCCCAGGCAGTGTCCTACATGGGCTCCAACAAGAATTAACAACACCATTGGGTACTCTTTTCAGTCATTGTCTAAGCACCAGCTTTGCCCCAGCTGAATGGAAAACAGCCACTGTTATTCCCTTGGACAAAGGTGGTGCTTCCATCGATCCCCAGAATTATAGACCTATTAGCCTGACTAGCCTTATCTGCAAGGCCATGGAGTGAATCATCATGGACCTTATCAACAAAAATAATCACCAAACACTTGAACCTACTCATTTTGGATTTGTCAAATTGAGATCATGGCTGTTAATCCTGGTGGACTTCTCAGAGACAGTCACCAATGCTCTGGATGAGGGGAATCTGTGCATACAGCCTGCCTAGACTTAGCCAAGGCTTTTGACACTATCCCCTACTCAGGCATCAAACTTTATATCATTAGATTGGTCACTAACTGGCTCACTGACGAAACACATATAGTCAAAATAGGGAAATCCACCTGCAAAAGCAGCCCTGTAACCAGTGGTGTTCAACAGGGATCACTTCTGGAACCTCTACTGTTGCAATCTTTTTCTCTAAAGTACAAGTAAAAACTAAATGTCTGTGGCTGACAAAGTTTGCTGATGAATGCAAACTGGAAACAGTCATTGAATCTCCAAGTGATGTGAACATCCTATAAGAGGGTTTTACACAAACAAATGATTGGTGCCAAAGTCATGGCGTTAAACTCAATGCAAAAAAAGTGTATCAACATCACCTTCTTCAGTAAGCACAATGTTCTTGCCAAGTACCACATCAATATCAACATCCTAAGTATGCACTCAGTGCTAAGAGACCTGGACACACAGGTTGACAGCAAACTTACATTTAATCACCATGTCTCAACAGTGGTAAGAAGGGCATTCTATATTGCTCATCTCATCTCATAAGGGAATTACTTCCAGAAAAAAAGAAGTTATAACCTCCCTGTACTCTTCCATCATCAGGCCAATAATTGAGTAAAATGTCCCTTTTGCTATGTACCTTTCCAAGCACCTGCAGTAATCGGAGTTTCCGCAAAGGTTCCTCACAAGGAAAATTCAAGGTCTTCAGCATCTGTTCTATGTGGATCATCTGAAATCACTGTCACTTTATTCTGTCTGATACAAAATACTCAGAGGCAATTTCTGCCCTGTATACAAGGCAATCTCTGGCCCTACTGCATTGGAAATGCTGCATATCCGCAAGTCAAATGGTGCATGGGTTACTCACTTTAAAGACCGTAACCTGTTATGTGACATTAATAAAACCTGCTCCAGATATTACCACACCTTTGGAATAGACTCCCACTTCATGTCAAACAGAGCATCTCATTAACCCTCTTCAAACACTATCTGCATGATTGGATGGGTAACTGTAAATTCACCCCAGGGGTTCCACCTTTGTCCCTCTTCGACAAGGGCAGCAGGTGCTGATTTTGGAAATAAGGGTAGAACTTGGCTAGGCTTATAAGGGCCATAGGGCCATTAGCCTAGTAACTTCCTATGATCAGGGTAATTTGAAATAATGGGTTAATTGGCTAGTCTTAAAATGGTCTGTAAGATCAGGTAGCCTAGTATTCACCTATGATAATACCGCTTTTGATATACAATTAATTTATGCATGGTTGCATAATGCCAGCAATAAACATAAGCCTTTCACAGGCACATAAACACAAATCTATGAAGCCCCTCTTAAGTTAGTAAGATAGATAAACTAAATCTTTAATCATATTTTGTGTTTCTTGAGATGTTTATGTTGTATTCCTGATATTTTCTTTCAGCTAATGCTTGTTTTCTATCTCTGCAGATCAAGACTCATTACTAAATACTGACTACTATTCTGTTTAGTGGGGAGGTTAGTGCACCTGAACAAGACCAGGATGGTTGCCTTTGTGACTGTATCTAAGGAAAAGTAAAGCTTTTTGGATAGCTGTGAGAATAATGTGACAGGGCCAGCAAATGTATTTCTGTTTATAATAGAAAAGCTTAAGTGGAATGTTTCATTGCAATCAAGACGCTGACTGCTATAGGCACTGCCGCACTGGGCCTTTTTACTTGAACAGCATACACCACTTTAATGCTGGGAACACATCCTTAACACTAACATAACCACAGGCTTAAGTCACCTCGGTGGCATAAAGTGATTGAGTCCTGACTATGATAAAGATAACCCAGGATAGATTTAACAGTTCCAGCAATAGGGATGATGAGACAAAAAAAAAAAAGGAAGACTTCTTGTTTTTCTCATGGTGTAGGAGAGGAGTGTACGCCTGACAAAACATTAGAGCTTCTCTGTGAACATTGGGCAGCCAATAGACCTGTTTACCATGGGGGACATGCCTGCAGGCATTTATCATTTGCAGAAGAGAGCAATAGCTCTGCACAATTTCCACTGCACGTCTAACCCCAGAAGCATCACTAGGCATGCACTGACAAACGTTACAGGGTTAAAGTAGAAACTATAAGCCACCACTTGAATGATGGTACTAGCCCTACCACACTCATCCCTCACCTCTACTGGAATCAAGGGATCATAGGGTTCTTTCCCCTATGGGAAGAAATGGATCACTTGAAGGCAGCAGGGTAGGAGTAAAACACAGAGTTACTGAAGCAGAAAAAATAAATAAATGACCAGAGAAATTCATAACCAGGACAAGGCATTGCGGTTAGGAGGTCTTTAGTTCAGCTTGCTAGGTAAACATGTCAAGCAGTCTGACATTAGGAGGAGAAGAAAAGCAAGAAAGTCAGCCTCTTAGGAGCTGCAATGTTGGCAGGGTATGATACGTGCCAGTGAATGGGCAGGGGAGACTACAAAACAAACCACCATCAGTGGCAAGGCCAGTGTATAGCCAAACATCAATGTCCTTGGGGGTATAATAGGCTAATGGAGTGTTGCCAGAGGAAAGAGATGTGCTGATGCCATAGGAATATCATCCATTTTATAACAAGCTGTATTTCTCAGATCTGTCTCGTTGTGTAGTACTTGGATATAGTGAACACCCCAGCTTCAACTTACGAAAGAGAGAGGAATAATACAGTGGAGTCATTAAAGTCATGAAGTTACAGGAAAGACATGAGAGTTGAGGGAGGCACAGAACAGTAGGAAAACAATAGCTTAAGTGTTATTTTCCAGGTAGGGCATGGGATCTGTCCAAGAGTGGGCTTGCAGGGAATTGGAACTTTTAGTGTGCAGCATGGGCATGGAACAAGCAAGCAGATGGACAGCAACATATTAACTGGACACAGGTTGGTACACTGGGGTTCACACAATGGACAGGGCCTAACCAGAAGGGAGACAGGGACTAAAGCAAGCCATCTTCGCCAGAACGTATCCAGGAGGGACGTACATACTGAATGATGCTATCTCATAGGCTACTTGACTAGGAAGCTTGAGATGCATAACATAGCTTATGAACTGTAAAGGATAGTCACTTATATTTAAAAGATAAGGAGGCAATGCATGTATTAAAGAAGGAAATGTTTCTGAGGATTATGAAAAAGGAATAAACAAACATCGTTTATATCTTTAAACCTAGAAGAGAAAAAAAACAAACAAACAATTAAACAGGATTTAGTGTCTTATGACAAAAGCTGAGGTTGTTAATAAAGTGCCGTTTCCCTTCACTTCCCATTTTCTTTTATACAAGTATTCTCTTTCTAGATTCAACATTTGATATTTTACACCTGAATTATTCCAAATCGAGTTACTTAAAGGCTATTTCAGGCACACATAAGCAGCTGCAGCTGGTACTGGAAGCATCTGCTAGGTAGCCATATACACATCTGAGATGACTTCCATGCATGTTGTTTTGTCTGGATTTCATGCACTACTGTCCAGGAGCAAATCTCCTGCCAGAATTAGTTACTGAATTATATCACTGCCTCATAATGCCATTCTCAGACTACCTGCATCACACTTTAATTTGAATAAATTTGAGCAGCTACTTATCTGCTCTACAGTTCCACACTCGACCAACTGAACTCAAAAAAAAAAAAGGGAGTTCTGTCTCATAAAAAGATACTCATGATCTTTCACTCATCCTGAATATATAGATAATTAACTCGCTTTGCTGAATGTGTAAAACCTAATCTAAAAAGTTTCTGCTCAACATTTGTTGCAGTACTGTGAGGTAGGGTCATAAGCAAGCATATTTGTGAAGCTGTAATTATTCTGATTTATACTAGTGTTTCCTGTTTGTAATTTATATTTGTCTCTCTTACACAATGAAGATGCAAGTCTTGGCAAAAGGGTAATAAAGAATATTATTATTGCTATTGCTGTATCATCTGCGGAACTAATTCATTCACACCTGGAAAGCCAAATAATATAGATATATATGAAGTCTCTTTAATGTTACTCAAAGCACCACCTTGCAAGAACTGACAAAACAGGCTGTAGTCATTTATAGCTGAATACGTGCAACACAATTATATATTTTATTGTATCAGCAAACATTGTATCAGAAAGGCATTAAAAGAAGTGAAAAACTTTTTTTCCTTTTTGACCTTGTGCTTTGTTAAGACTTCTAGTAAGCAATTTAGACTGAAGAAAAGTGAGGTATCACTCCAGAAGAACAAAACCCACTGCCAAAAGCTGTGCTAATGATTATTAGTTGAGCAATATATTAAAATTTGTTCAAAGGCAATTTACTATAGGTGAATGATTTCTGTGCTTGAACAGTTTCCATTTTAATTTCTAATGTTCAAAGCAGTTATTTATTACAGTGCAGTACATTTCCTGTCAAAGGTTCACCTTGCATTGTGTTGAAAATATAAGATAAAAAGTTTCTCTTTTTACTTACTGGCATTTTTGTAACTTAAAGTAATTTAATCCTGACAGATATTTTCAGTTTTCATTTATATATCTACAAAACATTCCAAGCATGCAGCAGGTTTACTGCTATAAACATCTTAATTTGCATCTCTAATTTAATACACACCTACGATTCAGTTATTTTTAAATGGCAATATGAGAATACACACACACACACACACATACACACACACATATACATACTTATAATTATAATGATATCTCAAAGAGATGTGTTAATAAGAACTTCCATGACCAAAGTTAAGATGTGAAGTCAAATGGGAAGGCACATTTTCCCCTAAATTCTTCCCTCCACAATGTATTATTTATCAAAGTTTTTTGGTAACAAAACACTGGACTTCATCAGTGCACTTATGTAACTTTCAGAATACCATGGCTGTATGCCATATTAAAATTTGACAGCCTTATCAGCTGTTAACATTACAGCAGATTCAGCTGGTTGTTTTGGTTGATAACATTTGTAAAGAGGAGTGTTGTTCCTCTCTAAAGTTTTCAATTTATAACTTAATAAAAATAGATAAAAAAGGGAGTTGAGGGTGGGTGGTAACCTAACCCCATGTTTTTTAATAAATGGAATAAAATAAACAAAGAAACAATCATTCTGCTTATTTCCGTATTGGAAAAACATGGTAATGTAGCTTTTTGCTGTGGGGCTCCAGGGACTGATTTGTAATGACCACATCCACCCACGATAGGGGATGTAAAATCCATTCTCTTCTCCTAAGAGTTTATCATCACAAAATGACATACAGAGCTAATAGGATACTTTATGATGTGCAATCCTGACTACACGTATGAAGCTCTCTAAGAAATATTTCAACAGCAGTACAGTGCAGCAGGGAAAGTGCTGATAACAGAGAATACCAGATCTTGTGTAATGACATTAACTGATATTCTGTACCCGACATTACACAAGGTCTGGTAATCTACATAATTGCCAGCTTATTGGAATGGCAATATATAAAAGGTACAAGTTGCTTATATGTTGAAATTGTGCTTTATTCCTTAACATCATCATCAAATTGTATGCTTAATACTCAGACACTTAAGCAGTTTCAAAGTATCCATTAGATGTTGGATCAAACAGCCAAGTTTTTGTCACTTCATTACCAGACTTTCTGTCACCAAAACAGTCAAAAGTATGAATTCCTGATTGACTTCTGCAACCAGTATGCGCTAGCAAATATAACTACTGCTGATTAAGTCTTTGCTTGCTAAATTCAAAATGTAGATAGATATAACACTAAGAAAGCTAGAGAGCCTGGCACAACACAGCATGCAAACGAACTGCACTGCTTTCTCTATTCATTAACTAGAATGTCTCAGAGAAACAAGTAAATACCTTCAATGATAGGGGAGTTATACTCATATTTCTACTTTATTTGTCCTCATATTTCTACTTTATTGGTCATCATATGCCTGAATCATTAAGAATTCAGTCATAATTTAATGTCTTTCTTGTATTTGGCATTGTGAGCTCCAGCAACCATTTAACACTCAGATGGTAATCATTGAAGCCTTACCCTACACAAGTTAAGACACATCAGCCATCTTACAATGCATGTTGGCATCAGTCCAGAACGAAAAGGGAAAAGCCTGTATTCCACACCCAGCAGTGAGTGATGAATCCTCACCCTGTTACAAAGACATAAAAGGCCTTGTACTCCTCACTTGTAATTTTTCTTCCACAAGGTAGCATTCTGAAACTTATACAAATTGCAGCACCCCCCCCCATCCAGGAAAAGATTGTGTGGGGTGGCATTATGTCTATCCATTTTGGTTTTCTCTTTTTTTATAAAAAACATCAGCTCCCATTTTGTACCCTGTGTGCTAAACCATTATTCTGTCAACCTCCATTTATTTTCAAAAACATGTCTATTACTGCGCTATATGCAATATGTCAGTAAATTACAATCCTGTGATATCCTACTGGTATCCCATGCTTACCTAAAATCCCTTTATTGAAGTCCTTCACATCTCACTTGTGCAAAGATCATCTAAGTCAATGTTTGTTATATGAAGCCCATTCCATTGAAATCAGAGTGAGCCTCCATCTTTAAAATTGGATGTAGTTATACCACAAAACCCAACATCTGGGCTAACTTCAGCATTTTAAGATTAACATACTTTCAGGTCCTGTCTAAAATCTTACAATTTGTCACATTCTTCTAAAATCAGTCTGTGTCTAATCTTTTACTATATAAACAAAGCATGGAATTAGTTATTTATTTAATAATGGAGCCTAAATAATTTCTTCTTAAATACAAAATTAGTATACCTGGTTTGCTAACTCTTTTCCTCTCATGTCGTCTAAAACTGGTTGCAGCTGTGCCCAGGTCAAGCCTCTCAGGCATCTACAGTGCAGCATCCACCTTGTGGTATCAAACAACACTTGCTTCCCACTCAGAAAAATTGTAGTTCTTCACAAAGACTAAGGGAAGGGATGACCTATCAGCAACACTGATTTGCAAACTGTAAACAATACATAATGGTTTGATTAAATGGCATCACAGCCACCACCTGCACTACCCACACTAGTGTCCATGCATAACTGAGAAAAACCTGTCAAAGACGGTTTTGTAAAACTGAGATGAATTTTATCTTATAATTCAGAAAAATCCCCATCTTCTTGCCTTCTTAATTAAATTAACAGAAACCTTATCTCTGAGCAGACAAATGTGCAAATGATCTTGAAGGATTATGCGGAAAAAACATACTGAGATAATGCAGAAAATCAGAGGGGCTTTCTTCAGTTTGATGTTGCTCCAATGTCTGCTGAGATGGCTGAGCTGATTACTGTAATGCCGTAGCATGACAGCCCACCTGACAGGGAAGGTTACTTCTCCCTTTTTTTTCTCCATGACAGCTTGACACCCCTTACAGAACTTCAAAAATCACCACTATACAGCACTAAAACACCTAAATTGGTTAGAACTTCTTCATCAACTAACATATACAAAATGTCATAGCACCTATACAATTATTCAGAGTCCATCTGTTTGTACAGCACTAAATGACATTCTATACAACTATGTTCATACTTGGTCATTATGATCCAATGATCAAAAACTCCTGTCTGTCAACAAAATCTATCCAATCTACTGGGCATTGTAAGTAACAGTACCATGTTGCTAAGGCCTAGAAGTCCTTATTTCCATCTGTCAGGTTGATACCCTTCATCCCGTCCTTCAAAACCATTCTGTAAGACATACTAGCCAAAAGCTGGCTCTATTCTTGTTCAACAACAGCATAAACGTTATCCCTAAATGTGAACAAATTCTTTTTCATACCTTGTATCTCTTTACTGTCCCTTATTCCCTCACTTCCTTACTTGTATCAATTTATTTCCAGTGGCTTTCTTTCTAAATGTAAAATAAGTCTACGATTATCTCACTTTGTATTGCAATTATTTTTTGTATTATACTAAATTATCTGTAATTTCTCTATAAACTGGCTAAAATTTTTCAAACTATTAAATTACTGTCATATAGTTATATCTAATCTTAAGCAATGCCTTCATGTTATGTCTAATTTGGTATAAATATTTAAACTGTATTTTTGTGTTATTTTTAAAGACTGTAAAATTAATGTTCTTCAAATGTTTTGTAATACTTTTGTGCTTTTCTCTCCAAGCCTCCTTTGAAAATGGGCTCTTACCCAGTCGGACTTTACCAGGTAATCAAATGTTAATCAATCAGTAAATAAATCTGTAACTACCACCCCCCCCCCCATGTTAACAGCAGTACAATCCCTTCTCCTCAAGATTTCACTTTTACTAAAAGCCAATGGGGGTAAAAGAAAAACTGTGTAGTGTATGGTGTGTAATCCTATGTAGTGTATGGTGTGTAATCCTAGTGACAACTTCGAAAGAATTTTAAGAATTGCAGGCAGCCGTTCTGTACCCAGAAGTTGTGTCTTGCAGGTGGTAGACTTGTAAACTGGGCCAATATTTCAGCAACCTGACTAGCACTCCAAGTTTACTAATACCTATAGACTCTAGTTTTGAAAAGCAAATCTCAATCCATCAAACATATTCATATTGTCTAAACTGTTTCACTTTTGTGCACTCATTGCATTAATTACCACAACATTAGACTCATTAGGAATGTATTCTCTCTTATTGTGACTCGTTAGGAATGTCTTCTCTCCTACTGTGACTCATTAGGGATGTCTTCTCTCCTACTGTGGCAGAGAAGCTGTGAAAAGTTCCATAAGTCATACAAAGCAGAATTATGGGCCTTCCAGGTTCAGGGATCAGAAGACTGTCTAAACAACAATCCTGTACATGTTTGCTATTCTCCCACATTTCCTAAGAACTGCTGCATATAACCGGTTTGTCCCTTTAGCCAAAGTACGAAAGCTGTAGAGTTGTAGTCATGATAAAGCACCTGCAATATCTTTATTTTTTCTTGGCGAGTTACATGCAGAAAGTGACATGTTACATCTCAAACTCTCCAGAGTATTAAACTACTCATCAGTGCCTACACTCCACTTCATTATTTAACATTCCTTTTCAGAGCATGCACTACTGCATTGTTATTAGATCAAAGCACAAAACTCTTTATTATAAAGTGTAGGCAGCACCCAAACCAGTGCGAACTAGGACACACAAAATCATTCTAAACACAGAAAATGTAAAAACCACTTTGTTCTAAAACCTTTATTCACCAGTTAAGTGCTTTCATTCCCCAAAACTCTTATTAACTTGGTAGATGGCCATTATCAATGTTGGCGCAAGCTCCAAAACGGTAATGTACTTTAGAAAGTCAGTCTCTACTCCCATCTGGCTATACTGCTGAACGGATACCCCATTACATTGCTTAAACATTGTCTCCATATTGGCAAAACATCACAGATAATCATACCTCTATGGTGCTTCTAATGAGCATCTTTCAGCTAGCTTGCCAGGGCCCGTGTAATTTCCCTGTTCAGAGCTACTAGAAGAGGCAAAGGTATTATTTATTTACCTTCCTTTGTGCTTACTTTGGGAAAAAAGTACATTTGCCTCTTGTTGTCTGTTCTAATTCAATTGCTCTGTGTTCATTGTGGACATCACAGTGACATCTTTACTCTCACCATGTAAGTCTATAATCTTTTATCTTGACTTCCGTAGCTTATCCTGTGTTGACTTAAATCTGTGCAGAAGGATCAGTTTTCAAGCTGAAAACAAGTCAGTGCCTTGAAGGTCAGTGCCTTGAAGGGACAATCCAATTTATTACTTGCCAGTAGAAGTCTGAAGTCTTGGAACGGAGGACAAAACAACATTGCCACTTGTCAATTAACCTCCTACCTCATCCCATACAAACAACTGTCCAAATAATAAAGTGTTTTCCTTTCATAACAACCCTTTTCAAAAATCAAGCTTAATTCAATATTGAACTTTTCAAACACTGCACATGCTACAACTAAGCCCTTGTGCATCACATTGTCAGAAAATAATTTGCTTCCCCTAAAAGCATACCTTTTAAATGCAGCTCCTCCATGTGAGGCAGAGAAACATGGAGAAGATGCATTGCTGTTGTGTTTGTTAAAACATCAGTCATATACTGTCTAAATACTTCTGACAGCATAATCCAGATATATCCACTGCACTTTTATTGCCTTCCTATTGGTGTTATTCCTCACAGAACCCTCTGATGGGTAAGATAAATTAATAACAGAACCCTCTGCTGGGTAAGACAAATTAAGATTAAGTTGTGCACATCTGGTCATATTTTTTTGAGAACTAAACCTAGTGGAGAACTCAAGAAGTTTATAAAAAGAGCTTGCAGTTACACCTCCCTGGACTCTTCAGCTTACAGCACTCTACCAAGAATACATCTTTCTCAGAGCGTTAACAGCACATGCATTTTCCAACAAATCATCTCTGACTGGTGCGTTAGTTTCAAAACTTTCTTGAGGTCCTCAGTGGGCTGATCTATTTCCCTTTGCCCTAAAAGCCGATTCTGTCTCTCTTGCAAGTTTTCTAGAAATCCTCTAGTTTTTCTATCTTGCAAGACCAGATCTGTTGGCAAAAATGCTAAGTATATTCCTTTTTAAGGTATTTCAAAATTGACTCATTCCAATTAGCATTAACACCCAACAAGTCTTGAACTCTAAATTGGTTTCTTCATCCCCACCATCTGGCTGGGGATTATCACTCATCCCCCACACAAAAGGGTGGGGGCAACTAAACTCCAGACTGAAGGTTTTGTCTGTGGTCATCACTTTCCTGAAGTCATACCTCTCAATCCCTTAGTGCAGAAAATCTGGAAAATAACTAAAATAATCTGGGGGCAGAGGCCCAAAAATAGGGATGAATTTTGATATAATAACAGGATTTGTCAAAACATGTATTTTTTGAAAGATATAAAATCTGAAACTCAAATGTAGGGTTATTATTTAATGAATTCAGTTCTCAGTGATTTGCCAGAAAAACACACATTTTATAAGGAACAGACCAAAAATATAAGGCAAAAATGTGGATATTTTGCAAAAATCTGGATAGTCGAGGAATGCCTGAAGTATTGATAACAAAATCAATTATGCCTGCTTCCACCATTCTCTGTGCATTGCAGATTATTTAAAAAAATGGGAAGAGTATGGTTCTGCCTTTTTTCTTTCACCACCACCATTAAGTTCATAAACCCTTAACAACTTGCCTGAAATTTCACATATTGCCATTGACAAAGTGAGGTCTTCGGCACCAGGTTGATCCATACTAACAATCCTCTGCACCCATATAATAAAAAAAGTCAGCATTTCTCCTTCCAGATCTAACCAACTTCAAAACGTATACATCTGTTTGACCTGCCAGTCTGCTTTCCACAGTATGCATGACTGGCAGCCTATTACCCAGTATGGTGCACCAAAATATTGCCAATGATGTTACAATCTCTAGCTGTGTCTCTTGGCAACAACAAACTGAGTAGAGAAAAAAAGGAAGCAACTCTCAATCATAATGCTTCCATTGTTTACTGCTAAGGTTCCTGATATCTCACACAAGCCTGCTGTTACCCCACATGATCAATTCTCTAATCTCCATTGGCCAAATGAATCAAGGAAATCTTTGTTGCACTCATTCAGACTTTAGAAGCTATTTTCTGACAAGACTCAAGGCTTGCAAAAACTAAAAGCACTGCTGGTGACACCATGCTGATGAGGAAGGTAACCTTTTTCTTTGCGTATGTGTTACTTAAACTATAAGCTGACTCCTGCTTTTACATTTTATTTTCTGTTTTGAGAAATCTGCTTGCCCTGGTGTTTTCATTCTATGTGGCTGGTAAACACTTAAATCACCCAGGCTGTACATTTCACATGTTTTTTTCATTAGTTAATTTGTTTCTTGAGTAATCCTTAAATTTACAGAATATATCTGTGGTCTTTTCTTTTCTGATAACACTCCATTCATCCATCCATCCTCAACTCCTTTTTCCCCTTTTGCACATGGGGTTGAGGTGTCACAGTGACAATAATCTCGAGCCAAGCTTTAAATCACCAGGTGGCTAGCCCTGCCATGGTAGTTCATCCATACCACTGACTCACATACACACACACACACCTATGGCCAATTTAGAATGTCCAGTCCACCTATTGCATAACTTTGATAAGACTCAAGGCCTCTTAAAAACTACAAACACTGTTGGTATCTTGGAAAAAAAGTACATTTTGTCTCTTATTGTCAGTTCTGTAGAGCAGAGTGTATGATATACCTTTAAGAAGCTTTCTAGTGAGCTAGCACATGTATACAAGTACTGAGCATGTGCAAGCCAGAGTGTCATATTGAGTGAGCAGCCAGAGTGAGAGCATGCGAGTATGTGGTCAGTCAGTTAGACAGGTCATTTAAGTTCAATGTTCCATCCATCCGTCCTGATGTGTTTGTGTACAATAAACTACTTAAACACCCAGGCCTCAATGTCTTCTCAATGCACATAAGAAGAGTGCCAATGTCAGAATGGGATCTAGAGTTAGAGCCATGAGGCAACTGGTTAGAGTTGGAGGAATATAAAGGAGTAGATCATCCCTACTGCTCAAAATGACTCGCAAAACAGGTCAGAAATGAATTTCACATACTAAAACTTGCTTAAATTATTTTATTTGCTACAAATATAAAACAATGCACTCAAAACAAACTTCTTATTAAACAAAATGTCTGATATTGTGACATACTGATAAAAATATTCAAAATAATTACGAAAATATTTGAAACAATATCCGAATCACATAAAATGTACAAGAAAAGGGAAACACTTACATTTTTTCACCATGTGCTACATTTGTGTATTAACTAAAGCTATTCAAAGTATCCAAAGTGTGCAGTGTTTGTAAGTGTGTGCTGAATTACAGTACAGTTATTTCACAATGTACAGCCATCACAAAGTACAGTTGTTTCAAAGTATATTTTGCAGAGTACACTCTTTCAAAGACTTTATTGTGAATTTGAATATTATTACAAGTACCTGGTATGTGTGAATGTTAATAACATGATTACAAGGGCCACTTAATCTGTGGGCATGGCAGAACGGTTTTGTAGACCCACACTGTGTTTGATAACAATATTGCAGAAAACTGAAGAGTGTTTGAGTAGGAATACAATATTTTCATACAGGCTGCTTTTTCTGACAAAGACACCTGTACTAAAGCATTTATTCTGCTTAATTTAGCTGGTTCAGAGGCCATTGAAAGACAGCATTCAATTGTGTATACACCTGCTGTGTTTTTTGCAGGGGAGGGGGAAGACCACCATAGAGTGGCACCTGCTGAAACTCAGGAAGACCCCGAGTGTTTAAAATGCAAATTTAGAGAAACGTGTAACCCCCAAACTAATGTTACAATGGAAAGGCACTTATTTTACACAAAGGATCAAAAGCCTGGTGAAACTTTTGCAGCATATATAACGGACTTGAGAAATAAGGCTAAAATGTGTAGATTTAGTGAT
Source organism: Protopterus annectens (assembly GCF_019279795.1). NCBI lineage: Eukaryota > Metazoa > Chordata > Ceratodontiformes > Protopteridae > Protopterus > Protopterus annectens. The sequence continues at coordinate 550,839,574 of NC_056737.1, forward strand.
TTAAGAAATGATTTGATAAATGGCAGGCTTGTGTATGGTATTAAAAATGACACAATGAGAAATATTTTACTTCAAGACGGTGATATAACTTTCAATAAGGCCATTGAGATTTGTCAGATATACGAGCTTACAGAAAAGCACACAAGTATGCTTACAAATGAGAATAGCAGTGGAAGGCACAGTGACAAACCTCATGTTGATAGCATGCAGCGCATTGTTAAAAGAAACAGGCCCAAGCACATGGCAGCTACTGCAGGTCCTCTAACAAGACACTGGGAAACCCGGAGTCTTTCCATCAAATTCCAGGACATGCTCAGTGAACCATAAGTGTGAGTCAGCAAAGTCAAAACATGTGCTTCTACCCAGCTTCACAGTCAACTGTCATAACTGTGGTAGTAATCATGAACCCAAGAGGAAAAAGTGCTTAGCGTTTGGTCAGCAGTGTCATTCTTGCAATAAGAGTAATCATTTCAAAAGATTTTATAAAGAAAATAAGGAACTTTCTTTTATTAACAGATGGCATTCCAAGAGGCAAGTTGATCAATTAGAAAGCTGCAACCCTACTTTTTATGTTGATGATGTGTCTGTTCTTGGTGAAATAGTCAATGAAGTAGATTTGTGGGCAAAGAATTAAATCTTTTGTGCTGTTTGGATTAATGGGAGCGCCGTAGAGCTCCAAGTAGATACTGGCTAAAAGTGCAATCTAAGCAGAAACATTTGATATAGTAAAAGCTGCAGAACATCTTGATCTGACAAAGTGTGCAAAGCTACTTGCTTACGGTGGTGAAGAGATTCAGACTGAAGGTTTGATAGTGCTTTCAAGTTACTCTGCTGGGAACAGCTATGACTTGCAATTTTACGTAGTCAAGAGACACGCACAGTCATTATTAGGCCTTAGAGATAGTTTGAAAATGGGATTGCGTTCATTTAATAAAGAGGTTCACCATGTAAGCCTGCATGACAACAGCTCAAATTTCACCCAAAACATTTTTTCTGACCATACTGATATATTTGCAGACAAACTAGGCAAACTACCAGGTGTGTACTCTATGAAGTCATACACAGACGTCAGCCCAGTTATCAGACCAGTATGGAAAGTTTTAGTAGCTACGCAGAGCAGAGTCAAAACTAAGCTAGACAGAATGAGGTATCCTCCATGATAGTAGCTCATAAGAAAAGCTCAGATGATATTAAAATATGTATTGATCCAAGAGATCTGAACAAAGCTTTATAAAGGCCTCATCATCCATTACACACAGTTGAAAAGGTTGCTGCCCTCATGACAAACACCACTGTTTTTTCTGTCTTAGATGCAAAGAGTTCATTTTGGTAAATAATGCTTAACCAAAAATCCTCATTGCTAATACATTTGGTACACGATTTGGACAATACAGATTTCTGAAAATGCCATTTGGAAAAAATTCTGCCAGATAAGTCTTTCAGCGTGCAATAGACCAAAATTTTTTGGGCTATTATAGTAGATGATAGTCTAGTAGGAGGCAATGTTGGTGAACCTGAACAGGATAGAAACCTCAGGAAAGTTCTGGAAAGAGCATGTGATGTGAATTTTAAGCTGAATCATCAGAAGTGCAAATTCAGGCTATAAGAAGTTACTTATGTTAGTCACTTGTTTACCAGTTCAGGCTTATGACCAGATCATTCCAAGCAAACAGCAAATTGTTAAGATGCCAATTCCAGAAAATGCCCAAGCCATGCAATGTTTTGTTGGCATGGTCAAATATCTAGGCAAGTTTATTCCAGATTTAAGCCAGCTTTTGGCACCATTAAGAAAGTTGACATGCAGTGATGTAATTTGGTCATGGTCAGAGCAGCACCAAAGAGTATTTGTTGTCCTAAAATGGAAAATTGCCAACCCAGAAATTCTCATCTACTATGATGGTCACAAATCAGTTACTATTTCCTGTGATGTTTCTACATTTTGTCAAGGTGTAGTCATTCTTCAAGAGGGTAGACCAGTAGCCTATGCATTGAGAACTCTTACCCAGACTGAGAGGCAGTATGCCCAGACTGAGATAGAGCATTTGGTAATTGTGTTTGCACATTTGAAGTTTCATGATTATATTTATGGTTGACCTATCCAGATCAAAACTGACCACCACCTTCTAGTTACAATTTTGAGCAAGCCTATCATACAGCTCCAACTAGACTACAGTGTGTGATGCTCAAATTGCAGAAGTACTAACTTCAATCTTGTTTACACAAAAGTCAAACTTCTTCATCTTGCTGAAACTTTATTCAGATCACCCAGAAAAAAACAAAGAACAGCATAACAATGAGCAACTTGAATATGAGGTCATAGAAATGAGAATTTTTTTTCCACACATCTTGATGAGCTCACAACTCACACAGCTTCAGACCCAATTCTCCAGCAGTTCAACCACTTTATCAGTCAAGGATGGCCTTCAAAGCAATCTTGCTTACCAGTAGAAGTGCAACCATGCTTTCTATACAGAGATGAGATTTTGTTAGAAAATGGTATCATCATGAAAGGTCCTAAAGTGATTGCTCCAAAGTCCTTGTGACAAAAGTACATTAGGATCTTGCATTGTGGCCACCCAGTAACTGATTCTACCACAACAAGGGTGAGAGGTCTAATGTTTTGGCCTCCTATGTCAAGAGATAAAGAGAATACTTTTGTCTTGTTCAGTATGTGATAGCACAAAGCCACATCAGCAAAAAGAAACACTTCACTTAAGCCAGATTTCTGAACTACCTTGGTTAGCAGTAGCCATAGATATATTTGAGTGGAATGGTCAACATTATTTGGTGATAGTAGACTCTTATTCATATTGGTTTGAGACTGACCTGCTTTGGAACCTAACTTTCAAGACTGTCATTATTAAGTTGAAGTGACATTTTTCTGTCCATGGTATTCCACATAGAGTGATTTCTGACAATGCTGCGCAGTTTACTAGTGTTTCTTAGTATTAGACATTATTTTCAGGTCCCTTAACACTTGGGCCAAAGTCTGCACTCTTGGGGCAGGCTAGGGCCAATTTCACCTATATGACCTGGAAATTGCTGGAAGAAAACTCATTGTATGCTTACCCGGTCAGCATCAGGGCATAGTTAGTGTAAAACTTGTTTTTTTTTCTGATCTTATATAAGCCCCACATTTGTCAGAAGCTGCTCTTTGCATACCACCAGTCACTGGTGCCTTGTATACATGCAATCACCAGAAATTGAAATTTACTTATAAAAGAACTCAGAACTTTACCTCAGTCCCACTTTACTCATGGGGCAATTAGTTTGCACAGTGAGCAGTATTTATGCATTTAGTTCCACCTTACCTTATTATAGCACTCAGGACTATCGCTGCTCAGAGACCATCTGGCTTGGGTGCTGGGTAGCATCTCTGGTTAAGTTTTCTGCAGATTACACTAAGTAAGCACCCTTCCCTCGTCCAGTTACAGACACCCTCCACTCCTATCCCTTGCAAATACACATTAGGACCTATAACCATGGATAAGCATTTTCCTGCAATCTCTGCATCCAGCTTGGTAGACATGGGCATCCTGAGGCAATGTACAATGACAGCCACTTAATTCACAAACAGCCATATATGCAGTATTGATACTGTAGGCTAGAGTCTCACATACAGATGCAAAGAGCAACAAACAGGTTGCCAGCAATGAACACACATCACTCACTACACCCACAAGGACCGCACGCATAGGCCCACATATGCAAAGATACTCAAGTGTAACTTGCCCAAACCTCAAAGCCTTCTCAGGCACACTCCTCAGAAACTCCACAAGCAAACAAATAAGAAAATTCCCATCACAACACATAAAACTACATCTCATTGTATCTCAGCTGGCAAGCCCATAAGGTGAAACATTCCACAACCCAATATTCTGTTTATTGGAGCCTCCATCATGATACACACTGATGTTCCTCCTACCAGGCTGGATAAGAAGGTTACACTGAGATGCCTGTCAGTGGCTGGGATCCAACAGATCACAAAAGCACTGTGATCACTTACTCCCAATTAGCAGTATGACTCAGTCATAGTCCATGTGGTTGTGAATGACCAGAGCTGTACCTCCTTGGACTATATGACAAAAGACATGATGGAGTTATCAGCTGATGTATCACAGACAGATAGGAGCCTAACATTATACATCATTCTACCATCTCCAAGGAGATGCCACAATACTAACAGAAAATGATAAACTTTAACAAATGGCTTAGCTACTGGTGTCATTGTCAGCCTGGGAAGATATTGTTGACAGGCCACACTGCTTTGCCAGGAATGGTCTGCACCTGTCAGCTTTAGGCTTTTGAATATTATCTAAAGCATTATCCACTTGTATAGTAACTTTTTTTAGGCAGTGCCAAACAGACAAATTTTCCAACATAATAAATGCTACTCAGAGAAGCTAACGGTGTTGCTGATCAATGCCAGCAGCCTCAACAAAAAACTGCACCCCTTAGAATCTCTCCTTACCCTGGAGAATGCTGACATCTGTGCAGTTACTGAAACATGGTTCAAAACTATGGAAAGCACTCCTGCAGTCCATGGCTATAATGTCTTTCATGCGTTCTGACCACTCACTGAATATGAAAAAACTGAAGGCATATCTGTCTACACAAAGGATAAGTATACTTCAAGACTGATAAAACAATTGGACATGCTTGAGCTACTCCATGTCCAATTAACCATGGGAAAAATCCATTAACATATTCTTGCTGGCTACAGGTCCCCAACATTAACCATGAAACCCATACATCATAAGAGAAGTTAATAGAACCACTCACCATCCAGCCCAATACCATATGCATGAGTAATTTTAACTATGCATCCATTAATTTTGAGGAATATATGACTACTAACATGCAGGCTCAAAGATTCCTTGACTTTGTAAATGCATATGCCCTGGAGAAACTAGTCTGCACTCCCTCTAGGGGAACAAATGTCCTAGATCTAGTATTGACAAATATGGGAGAGCACTGTACCCCCCCCCCCCAAGTGAAATATCCTCACTAATAAGATCAGACTAAAAAGTGGTTTCCCATGAAATAAATGTAAAACTAGTCCCCCACACCTAACCCAAAAAACTTTAAGAACTTCTGTAACATAAATTACCCGTTGTCAAGGGATGGCATAGCTAGTCTCAAACCTTCCCCAAATCCAGAAAACATAGAGACTTATGCCAAGACGTACAAAAAAGCCCTGTACAACAATATAAACAAATGCAAAGAAACATCAGTACCAGCCTGAAATAAAACGAGGTCAAACCACAAAAACAACCCTCCCTGGTGGACCCCTAGTATTAATAGGTTGTACGACAAAGGAAAGAAAATCCTGTTGAGAAGTAATAGGGAATGTGCACAACAAAGCAAAAAGTTCCTCATTAGTCTAAACAAGCAAACCAGAGAACAAGTCAAGTCTCTGAAAGCAGATTTTGTGGCAAAAATAGCCTCCAGTGCTAAGGGTAACCATAAGACATTTTTTAGTTTTGTCTGCAATCTTAAAGGCAGCACCCAACAATATGCAGAAATGGTTGTAGATGGCATTATCTGTACTCAACCAAAAGATATAGCAACTCTGCTGGAACAAATTCAGCCTAAATTTCACCTCACTGTCACTCCTGCCCTCCCCATAAAATACCCTCCATCATTCCATTGCTGATTATCACCAAAGAACATGTTGTTACTGTGCTCTATAAAGCTAAAAACATGGCTTCAGTGGAGTCTGACAGTATACCAAGTGGACTCTTAAACAGCTTAAATTAGGACTTATCAGGCCCATTAGAATCTCTGTTTAACCGCAGCATCTGGACTTGATTTGTCTCGATAGAGTGGAGGATCCCTCTGCATGAAGAAGAACCATCTATTGACATGGGAAATTGCAGACTCTTAAGTTTGACTTTTCTTATATGTAAGGCCATGGGAAAAATAATCATGAATGTGATAAATACCAACATAGGAAACCTCCAAACACCAGACCCAATCCAATTCAGCTTTGTCACGTGCAGGTCATGTCTACTGAATCTGGTGGATTTCTTTGAGAAAGTCACTAAGGCCTTGGATGATACTAAAACAGTACATTCCACCTACCATGACTTAGCTAAGGCATTTGACAGAATTCCCTATTCAGGTATTATAAATAAACTCATAAAACTGGGTTTACATCACTACATCATGAGATGGATAGCCAATTGGCTCACAGACAGGACACATGCGGTTAAAGTGGGTTAATCCAGATCCAGCAAGAGGAAATTTACAAGTGGTGTGCCATAGAGATCAGTGCAGCTACCATTGCTGTTCAGAATATACTTCTCTGAAGTCACGTCTAACAACTGCAAGCTGGAGATGATCAATAAATCCCCCACTGATGTAGATTTCCTTCAGGAAGGTTTAGATCAGACAAATGATTGTTATCAGAACCATAGCCTAAAACTATATGAGAAAAAATGCATTACCATACTTTTGGGAAGTGAAATACCCCTGCAAATTACATCATCAATAGCAGACCCTAAGAGTAGACTCACAGAAGAGAGATTTAGGGACACAGATAGATTGAGTACCATATGTCCACAGTGGTGAGATAGTTCTTCTATGTGGTACAACTTATAAATAAAAGTATGGCATTCAGATCCATGGAAATTATAGTCAGCTGTTTTCATCCCTCACTAGGCCAATAATAAAGTACAATGTGCCATTTGGCATGTACTTGACTAGGCACTTACAGTGACCTTAGAGATTCCTCAGATAAAAAATACAGGGTGTAAAAACATTTCCTGTGTGGGTAGGCAAAAAAGCCCTATCCCTTTACTCGTCTCCTACCAACTATTAAGGGTGACCTATGCCTGATCTAAAAGACAATCACCAATCCAGTCCTGATGGAGCTGCTACACATCAGCAAGTCAACGAGCAGAAGGGTCACCCGATCTAGGCATCACAACTTAGACAGTGACTCAAACAAAGCATGCTGGAGAGAGAGAAATGTGTCTCAGAGATTGTCCCTTCTTTGAGGTACGCTTCTTATTCATGTTAATCAGAGTCCTTCTCTGGCCCTCTTCCAACACCCTGTGGATCAATGGATGAGAATCACAAATTCACATTTAGGGTAGTGCCTATGTCCCTTACGGACAGGGGCAATGTGGAAAATACTCGAGGCATAGACACAAACCTATTTCACCCTCTTGCCCCTGTGAGCCATATACTGAGTAAAATGGGGTTATATTGGCTTGGCTTGTAAGGGCAGTTAAGCCATTAGCTGAGTAATCTTCTATGAACCAATCATCCTTTTCCAAAGTATTATTAACATCTGTACTAGAGGCATTATCCGATGCAGAAAGTATTGCCAGGGAAACATGTTCCCCCTTACAATCTACTGGTCTTGACTGTCCATCTCTGATCTGATGGTCATTTTCTATTTTAACACTCCTCACCAAAGGTGCTCACCTTCTAAAAGACTGCTGTTACTTTCATTTTATTGCTTCTGATTTTTACTGCTGCCTTTCATATATGAGATACTTTCATAAAAAGCATAGAAGTCTTAGCAGCAACATTTCCCATCTCTCCAAGTAATTTCTTAGAAGTACTATTTTGCTGGAGATGAACGAAGCAGGTTAGCCAAATGCTGCACACCACAACCATCACCCAAACTCACCTCGATTTCCAATATATAATTACTACCAAATGTTTCTCATGCTGTCAATTCAATATTATGTATCCTCCCATAAGGCCCCGCTCCTGTCCCTATTTTTTGAAGCAAGTATACCAAAATAATAAATGCAATTTATACATATTTTAGCTTAGGCATATAAACAGAGTTTGCTGCAAATGCCAGTGAGAGCTTACCGCAAAGGTGGAGAGTAGAGAATGACTTTGGACCTCTAAAGTATCTCCCTCCCCACAAATGTGTCCTTAATCTCTTATAGGGCAAATACTCCTCTTTCAGCTCCAGAACCATTGCTTAACCATTCCACGAGTTTTTTTTTTTTTAATTTTTATTTTTTTCATGAGGCTGATGCCATAATACATATGTACTTCTATACATATTGACATACTGTTCATTCCCATTTTCCAACTTTGTTTTCCTCTTTTGTGGAAAATTAAAAATAAAGCAATGAAATCACTTATGAAGAAACCTAGCAGCCCTCTGTACATATTGTATATATAATAAACATACACAAACCAACCTGTAGTCAGGCATATCCATCTCCTGCAGACCACCATCAAACTATCAACTTTCACAATCCATCCCCGTATGGAACTTAGATGTCAACACTATAGAACACATCATCAATCTGCCCCCTAATTATATCTGATATTCTAGAAATGCTGGACATTAGCAGATGTGTCATTTCCTGGAATTTATGATTATTAGTCTAGTTGTATGTATAACATAACTGAATAGTAGTGAGACAATGATTGTTTTATATTTTATGTTTCCAGATTAAAGACAGTCCAGTGTGTAGATACTACATCACTGATCAAGACTGCAATGTCACAGGAAGCATTATGTTCCAATTAGTCATTAAAATACTGTCCTATGATTCTTATCACTTAATCATAGTAAATGATACTTGTCATGCTTTATACTGCTGAAAATATCTGAAATATAAGAAACCAAAAATGCATGAATTTGACCAGGGTTATGACTCTGTGGGTCATGATGCTCAATGCCAGAAGTCTAAATCTCAAAACGCACTCGCTCAAAGCACTCCTTAAAATGGAGAACATTGACATTTGTGCTGTAACAGAGACCTGGTTCATGGCAGCAGAAAGCACCCCTACACTACCAGGCTATAACTCTTCCCACATCTTCCAGCCGCAGAACTTGGACCGAAGCTACAAAGCCGATGATGTTTCCATATTCATAAAGGATGTGCACACCTATAGACTGGTAACCTAACATAATGCATCAGAGATACCCAATGTTAGCTGAACCTGAAGTAAGACAGTGATTCAGTTCTTAGCCTGCTATAGGTCCCCAAGACTCACACTCCATGTTCTTAAGCACCCTGGAGAATATTAGGGTCCAACCTAACACTCTCATACTAGGCAACCTCAACTACCTCACCATTAACTGGGAAAACTATTCATGTACCAATACACTTGCCCAATGTTTCCTGGAGTTCATTAATTCCAATTCCCTGGACCAGCTCATTATTACCCCCCTAGAGGTAGCAACATCCTTGACCTGTTCATTACTAACATGGGCAACCGTTCCTCTACACCAATAGACAGGTACTCCCTGGTTAGATCCGACCACAAACTAATCACCTTGGAAATCCACAGCCCCCCACCCACCCACCCCACCCCACAAAGGTAACCACCATGAAAAACTTATCCAAAGCTAACTTTGGGCTCCTAAAACAGAGGTGTTTAACTTCATGGCACCCATGCAAATAGAGAATAGTTGCATGACTACAGAATCTTACACCAATGCACTGTACAAACACGTACACAAATGCATGGATCTCACCATACCCAATAGAACCAAGACGCTCTACTCCAAAAACAGGAAGCCAGTCTGATGGTCCCCTGCCATAAACAAACTCTACAACAGAAGTTGTGGAATAAGGTAAAGTCCCAAGACTGGAAAAACTCTCTTATCAGCCTCAAAAAAAAGTTGAGATCCCTCATCAAACCCTCTAAAGCTAGCTATGAAAACAGAATTGCAGCAGATAATAAAGACAAACACAAGGCGTTCTATAGTTATGTAAAGAATCACCATGGCAATAGCCAGATTTGCTCTGAGGTACTGCACAATGGTACCTTCTATACCAAGCCAAAAGATATTGCTAATATACTGGCCGACAGATTCAGTTTGATTCTTATACAATGACAGGTGCCAATCATCTTGTGAGATGATTGTTGAAATTGATTGGAGACAAGTGTAGCATTCTGGGTTACTATAAACAGGTCATACTAGCCGTTTCTTTCTTTCTTTTTTTTTTTTAGTAACTGCTGAACTGTTTTAGGGATTTATTGAGTATAACTACTGTGTGATATAGGCCAAATGCAAATAGTATGGATAATATTAATATGGCAAAGCAGAAGTCTCTGCATTTGTTGGACTTTGCCGCCTTATTTGACTAATCCCTTGAAAGTTGTGATTTTCTCAGAGATGCAGTACGGAGGTGGTGATTCCACATAAATTTATCCAGACAGGATGTGCCAATAAAGTACCTATACAAGAAAAACAACCCTGGGCTTTATATTTAGTAGGTTTTGTGTTTTGACTACCTTGGTGTAATAGCATAGTCACAGGTGAAAAATGAAGGCTCAGGCAGACTTGCTTGACAACACAAGTAGCTGATAACTTAATCAAGTCAGTAAAACCTTAACATTTGTCATACACATTTTTCATTCACTCCAGCAGACAGCAAGTAATTGCTTTTGTGAGTGATGCATGCATTTGTCTGCATACTTGCATTTCTGCTCATTTCTATGTCAACCCTGACATTGCTTTCAATTAGCTTTTGCCTGCATTTGAGGCCTGCTGTTTGACTACTGAAATCTTCTGATCCTTTAGCCAAAAAAAGTAAAAATGTACTCCAGCCAATAGATCATTTCAACTATGTGCCTCACCATCTGGCACCCGCAACTGCTAACTGAATCACAAGTGATGACATTATGTGCAGGAGCTGTACTTTTGCGTCATTGGACTGGACCACACTATTGTCCCCAGTGGTTCTATTTCTAATTTGCTGTCAGTCACAATGGTAGTTGTTTATTCTTAAACAGCTGCAAATTTTAATTTACAAGGTCCTTTCTCCATTTCCATGTAAAGGTAGGAAATGGGGAGACTACTAACTACTTCAGGATTTTCTAACATTAGCTGAGCCAGGCATGTCCCTTTAGTGAAGTACAATCAAGCATATTCATGTGAATGAAACCGAGATGGTGAATTTAACAACTTGTATCATATCCTAATGCTCCTCTTGTCATTTACTTGCCCATTGCCTGAAAGTGGGGCCTATATCTAAAATCTCTTCAGACTGTGCAGTGAGTTGTATTACTTGGCTACAACAACAGTTCTTCTCTTCCTTCTCTTTCATTGAAAAGGCACAGCATTATTTTGTTTTGTTGTGTATTGGTCTTATCCTTCCTTTCTAAATAGTATGTTGTCATGCATACTACTCCAAGTGTATCTAATGGTATTATAGATTTCATTTTAGGGATGTAGTTTGGTAAGTGTGGAAGAGGCTGCTACCCTAGATGCAAGCTTTTAGGGGCACAATCAACAACAACTGGCAGGGTATGAATACAGTTCCAGTTTTAAATTTATGAAGTCATTAGGATAACAGGGCTCCACAAATGAATGCCAATACTGAATTCACTATTACAGTTGAAGCTCGGCTAGCATGATGCTTTTTCTCCCAGTTATAGCAAGCTACTTACTATATTTACAGGGGTGCAGAATGCCTTTTTGGTCCTTGAATTTTGAAAACCCTTTGAGCTAAAGAGACACCAGTTTAGGGAAGTCCCAGGATACCAGAAAAACTAGCTACTATTGTTTGGGCTCAACACGCTATCCAGACATCACTCAACAGGGCAGTTAATCTAGGCATCTTGTCTAAATTTAATTGCTCTTCTCAATCTTGCTTGAACTATCCATGCAAGATATACCTTTAGCCATTTCTCCATCTAGAGTGGATTAACTCTATTAAATTTCCATACTTATTAACCCAACTACCCTAGCTTTCCTCCTTGGGAAGGTACAATTTTCTGCCCCTCTTTAGTGACCTATGACAACCTTACACTTATAAAAAACATCCACCACAAAGCATTAAACCCTATAACCCTAAATTTTGCTTGAGAAGATTAACAGGTTAGCAAATTAAAAGCATTCATCAAGTAATGCAGATGAGTCTATACAGACTACAGTAAAAGCAAATTCCTAAAGTCGCTACTAGTGATTCCATCATTTGTGGAATCCTGGGCAGCAGGATGAAATTGTGTTTTAATTGATTGTGCTATTTTGTTTAATGGGTGTTCTTTTTGATTCCCATGTACCTATGTCATTGATGGTGTGGTAATGCCAAAGATCTACACATTGACTAAATCTTATTCTCTGTGGTGTGTTAGTAGTTTGATTAGTGGTATGTCTTCCTAAGTTGTATTTGATATCTATTCTTATTCAAGGGGTAGAAAAGTGGACTTTTTTTAGGACTTCTGTCAGCAGGAGGAAGAAAGCATTTTGAGGACTGCTAAGAATTCGAATATATACCAATCTTTAATCAGGCACTGAAATAAGCAGCTGGTGGTTACTGTAGTGATAATTGAGTTCTGCTGTGGAGAGGCTACCACTGTAAATAGCACGAGTGGAAACATTAATTGCACTTGGACATTCTCATGATTAACGCATCTGCTGATTGATTTTTCAAATGCGTGTGGGTGGTACCTATGGGCTGGTAAAGTGTGTGTGTGTCATTTACTAGTTTGAAAATATAGGAAATAAGTATGTATTCTGGTACTGAGGGATTATCTTTCTTAGCCTACATGAAAATGCTTACTGCAAGGCATTGGAAAGGAGACATCGCTACACAGTTAAGCCTCTGATGATTTGAGAGGAACAATATGTAATCTATCCTAGATACAGTACAGGAGTTCAGATATTTCTTTTTGCAAAACATGTTGGAACAGCATTAATATTTTGCCTAGTCTGTTCAACCTTGTTTTGTAGACCTGCTGAAGACATATGCCTGTGAACCCTGGAAGGTATTTTGGGGTGCACTAACAGCATTATAGAGGGTCAAGGTCATTAATGAGTGCTCTTCTTTCACTGTACTTGCAGAACAAGCTGCTTCCCTATCCACTGCATTAAGCTGAATATTTTCAAGTTTTCAATTTGAGGTTAGGACTCTACCAAAGTAATGGAATATTTCCCCATATTTGTGATTTCATGGCAGGATAGTAAGGGATAGGCAAAATCTGGAGACTATTTACTTCTCAGATGTGATGGCTGCATTTCTGGAATTTGAAGGTGACCTTGTCCTCTACATCTCAAATAATTGGGACTGATGTGGAGAAGCTTGCTTCTGAGTGTAAGGTCATGAGATGAAAATTAATGTCTTCAAATTAAACATTGTGTTTCTCTCTCAGGAAGGTGTGGATTACTTTGCACATTCATGTTGATGAGCTACTCAAGCTGAAACATTTAAATATCTTGAAATCTTGTCTAGGGGTGATAAGAGGTGATGTAGAGACTGATCCACAGAAGAATGACCTGTTGGCAGTATGATATTTCTGCAGTGAAGTGAAAACTGAATACATAGGACAAAAGATATGTTTTACTGATCACTGTATGTCTTGATCCTTGCTGTCAGTAAAACCATAAGACTTCAGATCAACAGAAACAAGATTCTATCAAAGGGCAGGTAGCTGGGCTCTCTGTCCATGGTAAAGGGTGAAACTCAGCCATCCATGAGAAAACCAGACTAGATGATTCCTCATCTGTGTAGACAGAAATTATGTGAGGTCATTTGTGAACCTTTTGTTGATGCCCCCTTGCACCACTTCATGGAAAGTTTGTTAGTCAAATGGACAAACTCAGAAAATGGTGAAGCTATTCCTTCTTTCATCTTATCTGAAAATACAACTGAATTAGTGGACAACAGTGTTGGGAACAGTGAATGTTAGTTTATACGTCTAAAAAAAAAAAAATGGCCAGTATTCAGATAGTGAGGTCCCAATTGAAAAATACTTTATTATTTTAAACAGTCCATTTCAAAATAGAAAGACTGGTTTTGGCATTATAGCCTTCATCAGTGTGAATAGAAAAGAACAAATACAACACTTATATAGTTATACATCTCACATATTTCCAGTTGATTGGATAATTACAAATGAACATTGAGACCTGGTTGGAATAACCGTCCAAGTCTAATAATCAAATTGTTTTCCTTTTTATTTAATAGGACACACCACCCAGCTTTATTTTGCCTATCACCGACTTGTAAACTGTTTGCTCTTCAACACATTTTTACAAAAAGTACAATGACCACAATGAGTACAACCTTCCAAAGTCCCCCCATTAATTATGGTCTAGCATGAATGTCTGCCATGATTTCTTTTTTGTGTTGATTTCTTTTATGTGTTGAAGACTAAACAATTTACAAGTAAGAACACTCCCAAAGTTTATGATATTCACATATTTGGTAATTATAGTACAGATTGGGTTATCTATGTAGCTACATGTACTTGTTCTGCCTTCTATGTGGGACAAACTTCACCTCCCCTTAGAATGCAAATCTGAAAACATCTTAGTGACATTAGGAATAAACGAATGTCCAATGCACTATATAAACATACTATTAAACATCCCACTGCACACTTTATGTTTGTTATTATTGATAAAATTGGGGGGGGGGGTAGGCAAAATAAAGCTGGGTGGCATGTCATATTAAATAAAAAGGAAAACAATTGCATTATTAGACTTGGAGAGTTATACTCACCAGGTCTCAATGAACATTTGTAATTATCCATCACATTGGGAATACGTGAGACAGGTAACCATACAAAGTGTTGTATTTTTTTTTTTCAATTCACACTGATGAAGGCTATAATGCCAAAACTGGTCTGTCTACTTTGAAATGGGATGTTTTTTAATAATAAAGTAGTTTTCAATTGTGACCTCACTATCTGAGTGCTGGCCAGCTTTTGTTGGAGTTTGGGTTTACTTCTTTGTGGGCCATTGCACCCGACGTACATGCGGAAGTCTTCCTTTGCTTTGGGTTTACACTTCTACATTCTGTGAACCTATCCAGAATAAAATGGGTTAGGAAAATGAATGATGGATAAATCTCTAGGCTTGATCTCTCCCTTTTATGGACAATGCGATGATGTGGGCAAGTGCTAGCATAGCCAGCTGGAGTTCTGTAAAGAATGATATGTCCTGTTAATATCAAACTGATTTATACACGACGCTTGTGTTACAAGATGTATTAGAATTGTATGCCATTTGTATATCAAACTAATCTGCACAGATTCTTGTTCTGAAAACATATTTGTAAGGTTTTCTTGTGTTAAAATGTATCAACAGTACACCCTGCTGAAATACATGTATTATTGCAACTGGATTAAATGTACCAGCTAGCTTGATTTAAGAAAAATAAGGGAAATCTAAATAAGTTGTTAAACCATTAAAACAGCACCCCACATTGCTGAATAGGACCAGAAACAATAGCTTTGGGAAAGCCTTTGTTGATTAGCTCAGTAAAAAAAGAGGGCCTCAGCCACTGCCGTAAACATTTAAATGCATACTGTGGCTGTCTGTGCTAAATTCCTCTCTCAGCGTCAAAGGGGAACACTGTGAGAACCTAGAGTCAGGTGACCAGATGAGGTCATTTTGCCAGTCCTCTTAGAAATTATATTTTATATATTAAAAAGAGAAATCTCAGAGTATATAATATTCTGTTTGGGAAGCCTGACTGGAAAGACTCTTATCCACAGCATCTTGCCTTGCAGTAGTAAGTAACTTAACTAATGAACAGTAAAATCTCTTAGATTAAGTCAGCAACATAGTGAAGCTTAGCTTAGAGAGTGTATTTTTTTTTTAACTTGCATGAGTCTGTCCATCTATGTTAATTTCAATATTTTCTGTGATTTTAACTGTTTTACTGTAAATATATATTTAATATTTCCTGTTGTTTTATTATTTATTAAATATATTTAAAACTTTTATTATGGCTGGTCCTTGTAGAAAGTATCTAACCTATGAGAGGACTTACATTTATTTGGTGACACTGTGCGGGCCAATCCAGAATGCCTAGCCATCTTAGTGAACTACTACCATCTGTATTCGTATCAATGCTACACAGTATAATTGCACACCCTTTCTTAATGGCTTTAGAGTAGCTGACTTGGGAGTGGCTGGTGGCGATAATAACTACCTTATAGTTGGGGCAGAAGGGAACATAGCTAGTAAACTTGTGTTAGCCTTTCCCAGGTGTGTGTGTGTGTACGTGCGTGTGTGTGTGTGTGTGTGTGTGTGTGTGTGTGTGTGTGTGTGTGTGTGTGTGTGTGTGTGTGTGTGTGTGTGTGTGTCAGCTACTTGGGACAGGGACTCAAAGCACTGGGTTTACAAAAGGGTTCTGGAGGATTTGATGTAAAGACACAGCTGAGGACCTAACCCTAGGACCTAACCCTATAGCTGTACCAGTGGGGAGTCTTATTGGGGACCTGGAGGAGACAGATATAGGCACATCAAGACCCTGGGCTGAGTGTGTTCCGTGTATGCCCTTTAGGGAAATTCTACTTGATGCAGAGAGGTCTGCATCTGGAAATACTGAGTGTATCTATATGTATTCCAAGGGCACGTCCCTCTCCAGTGTCAGTGTTGAGGATTCAGGCTCCATGATTACTGGCCCAGCATGGGGATGACACATATTGTTGGCCTTCACATATTGGTAGAAGTGGTGGGCATCACAGACAACATAAACATTTCTACTATGACTAAATCTAAGAGCTCCTCAATGACTCTATTTCATGTGTTCATCATTCAGAATGTATTGCAGTTTTTGGAAATATGTTTAAGTAATTGAAGTATCTGAAAAGGAATACAGGCAACAGAAGTTATGGTTGACTTGCAGAAAAATATACTGTCATTCCCCCAAATAATTACTATTTAAAAACAACCACAATTATAATAGCTGAAATAGTCTGTATTATGAAGAACACTATATTTTAAAGTAAATCACTGTAGTTTGTTAATTTATCTCATTTTTATTGATTACTAATTATTACTGAAGTCAGTTTGCCTATGATACTCTACAAACTATGTACAGTTTATGTGTCACATACAGGGAGCAATTTACCAAATAATATGCAATACCTTTGCCAAAGCATGGGAACACTAGTAAAATCATCATACTCATGAAAGACAAAAGACTTTTATATTTTAACTAAACTGACATACAAAAATTAGCTGCATACTCTTAACACAAGAGACCATTTACACTATAACCTACCGCATACTACAGTATTAAGGCTTGCAAATATCCTATATCTGTGACTAAGCATTTTTGCAAAACATTTTTTGGTCTTGCAAAGATGGGAATGCAATTATCTAATAGAATTATGAAAATCTTATATTAGTAAGAATTATGTTTGATGTGAGAGCAAGATGAAACCTACCAGATTAAATTAGTAAACATTGTGATGATGTGAGAGCAAGATGAAACCTACCAGATTAAATTAGTAAGAATTGTGTTTAATGTGAGAGCAAGATGAAAACTATGAACCAAAAAGTCACAAAATATCCAGAATAAACGAAAGTGTCTCCAAAAGTTGTTATTCACTCGGTTTAATGTTCCACAGAGTAAAACAGCCACATACAAAACGGTTAAAACCACATTAACGCTCTTAACACAGAATTGCGTTTTCGTCCCTCACAAGTCAGGACTTCATCAGATAATCATTATAATGTTTAATTGATACTTAAATACAACTCTTTATTCAAAATCTGCCAATTAGTTTAAAGTGCATTAGTAGACCTCAAATCAAATGTTTGCCCTTCATGAATATTTAATTAGGCTTCCTTTGAGTCCCTTGTAATGGCAAAATTCATTTCATACTTATTGTTTTACTCAATTCATACTGCATTTCTTGTAAATATTATTTGTGTTTTAAAAGCATCTAAAAATATTTATTTTAAAAACAATATATATATATAATATTTGAAAGTCATTCATAATACTGAAAATAATTCAGTGTGATTGAGATTTCTTATTAAAAACAAAATAAAATTCTCTTCTAAAATGCTGCCATCTCCTGGCCATTTAAATTATAACGTCCTTCATATCTCCGCAGCTCTCAATTTTAATACTGGGGTCAAGGAGATATAATCATTTAGTCCTGGTATTCTGGTGGCATCTAGTTTGATTTGCCACCATAATTCCCTATAACCCAACCATTCTTCCCACAAACCACCTCTTGCTTCTCTTTTAACCTGTTCTATTACAAAAAATTCAAATTTTCCCCCTTTACATTCCTTAATATGCCTGTATAATGCATTTGTTTCTCTGTTTTTCATAATATCATAAGTGTGTTCATAAATTCTTTTCCTCAGGGCTCGCTCCGTCTTTCCTACATAAAATGAACCGCATTGCTTACACACAGCTAGATATACCACCCCCTTTGTCTCACAATTATGATAGCCATTACTCCTAATAATTTCACCCCTACTAGATATATAAATTTCACTGACGTTCATTATATATCCACATTGATTACACCTATTACATTTGTAACTTCCTTTCCTTTTTTGCCCATCAATAGTTGCATTTGTCTGTTCTTTATTTTCAAAACCAGATTTTATTTGTGATTCCAAAATTCTTTTCATATTCCACGCATTTTTATACACAATTTTTGGAACTAATTTGCTCATTTTTGTTATATCAGTAATAGCTGAAAATTTACCCCATTCTTTTCGAAAAATATCGCTAATTTTCATATTAGAATAATTATATTCCATAATTAGAGCTTGCTCATAGTTATCTTTGGTTTCAAAATTGTTAGGTGAACAGTTACCAATATTAATATTTGTTCCATCTCCTTTAATAGGTTTGAATCTAGTAGTTCTACCCATTTCTACCTCCATTCTAATCTTCCTAACAAACTCCTTAGGATAACCTCTCTCCTCAAACATTCTTTCCAGTAGATCACATTCCTGTCTAAAATCTTCACTAGAACTGGTCATCCTACTACCCCTCACAAATTGTCCTTTGACAATGTTCTTTTTACAATGTGAGGGGTGTGCACTAGTGAAGTGGAGAAACGAGTTACAGAGTGTGTCTTTCCTGTAAATTTTTGTTTCAAATTCTCTCCCGTTTTTATATATTTCCACATCCAGATACTGTAATCTCTCTGTCGATGTGTTATAAGTGAATTTCAGGAAATTTGTAGTACTTTTTAAATAATCAAAAAATTCTTCAAATTTCTCTATACTGTCCCTCCAAAAGATGACTGTGTCGTCTAAAAAAATGACGATATAAAGTCCAACATCCTTTGTATTTGGAATCTAATATATAGTCCTCCTCCCATTTGGCTAGAACTATATTGGCATATGTGGGGGCACATGCTGCCCCCATCGATATACCTTTAGTTTGCTGGTAATACTCTCCATTGAACATTAGAAAATTGTATTTCAAAACCATTTCAACCAATCCCAATACCATAATTTTTTAGATGAAAACTACCAGATTAAATTAGTAAAAATTGTGATGATGTGAGAGCAAGATGAAACCTACCAGATTAAATTAGTAAGAATTGTGTTTGATGTGAGAGCAAGATGAAACCTACCAGATTAAATTAGTAAGAATTATGATGATGTGAGAGCAAGATGAAACCTTCCAGATTAAATTAGTAAAAATTGCGATGATGTGAGAGCAAGATGAAACCTACCAGATTAAATTAGTAAGAATTGTGTTTGATGTGAGATCAAGATGAAAACTACCAGATTAATTTAGTACAAATTGTGATGATGTGAGAGCAAGATGAAACCTAGCAGATTAAATTAGTAAGGAATTGTGATGATGTGAGAGCAAGATGAAACCTACCAGATTAAATTAGTAAAAATTGTGTTTGATGTGAGAGTAAGATGAAACCTACCAGATTAAATTAGTAAGAATTGTAATGATGTGAGGGCAAGATGAAACCTCCCAGATTAAATTAGTAAAAATTGCGATGATGTGAGAGCAAGATGAAACCTACCAGATTAAATTAGTAAGAATTGTGTTTGATGTGAGATCAAGATGAAAACTACCAGATTAATTTAGTACAAATTGTGATGATGTGAGAGCAAGATGAAACCTAGCAGATTAAATTAGTAAGAATTGTGATGATGTGAGAGCAATATGAAACCTACCAGATTAAATTAGTAAAAATTGTGTTTGATGTGAGAGTAAGATGAAACCTACCAGATTAAATTAGTAAGAATTGTGATGATGTGAGGGCAAGATGAAACCTACCAGATTAAATTAGTAAAAATTGTGATGGTGTGAGAGCAAGATGAAACCTACCAGATTAAATTAGTAAGAATGGTGATGATGTGAGAGCAAGATGAAACCTACCAGATTAAATTAGTAAGAATTGTGATGATGTGAGAGCAAGATGAAACCTACCAGATTAAATTAGTAAGAATTGTGATGATGTGAGAGCAAGATGAAACCTACCAGATTAAATTAGTAAGAATTGTGATGATGTGAGAGCAAGATGAAACCTACCAGATTAAATTAGTAAGAATTATGATGATGTGAGAGCAAGATGAAACCTACTGATTAAAATAATCATTTTGGGGAAGTCAATTTTCTTACTTCTTTCCTCTTTGATCTGAGAACTTGTTTTGTCCCTCTGGTATAAATTAGAGAGAGAAAATCAATACTTACAAGTTACACTGAGTGATGAACTTTTTTAAAGTTGTGCTTTCATTTTCTATTACCTTCCATGCATGAAGACACACAGATAGGGTCAGACACACATGCATGTACATGCCTGTTTATTTATACACTCATTGCTAGATAGTATGAAAATTAAAAATAAATAGTTATTTCTGAGGGCCATTAAAAATTAATCTTACATTTCCACTCCTTTAAATATTAGCAGCAATTCCATCTTCAACATCAGCTAACTAAAAACATAAAAGTGATGCATTTGTATAATGTTCATCAAGCTATTAATTACAAAATGTCTTCTGAACAAGTGGATTCTGCTCATATATCATTTTCAGATATTAAAAAACAGTTACAAAAGGATGTATATTTTTAATGAAAAATCCCAGGCAGTGGGAATCATGGCAGAAAAGGAAAGTGCTGTACAGTGTTAGCAACAATGAGCTTAATCATTGCAAATGTTAAAGCTTGGTTTCCTCATGATGTACTTGCACTAAGCAATGCACCTGGAAATCCATATTGAACTATGGCAAGGAATAAAATTTGCTTATCACTTAAAATCTCATGAGTCATGTCGATTTTTGGACTATGGAGACTGAACAACCAAAAGTCAGGACTTAATAGCCAAACCAGGAACCAAATAAACAACAGCAAAAACAACTCCACAAATCCACAGGAAGCAAAGAAGACCCACAGGGTACCAAAAATATATTTATTCCAACTGAATGCTTTCATCCGAATAGTAAACAAACTTCTTCTGAGTGTCTACACATAGCAAGTCTAAGACTGCCAATTCTCTGAACACCCCCCCCCCCCATACCAGTCTTGAACTTTGTATATATAAATTGTGGTGTGGAGGGGGCTTGCTCCTCTTCTTTAATTTTATTTATTTATTTATTTATTTATTTATTTATATTTTTTTTTGAGGAGCTGCATTTTGTCTTTTTTTCCTCAGCATTGAAGCCCTGACATTTTAGTTGGGTGCTATAAATCCACACAGCAACTCTAAGCAATGCAAAAGTCCATACAGATTATCATACAGAGATACTGCATAACACCATATAAAATAATCCACTGTAACAGGGTATTCACCCAATAACAATACAATATATTTTACATAAAAAGCATGATAAGAGTCATATCAAACCACTTGAACATAGTGCCATAAAAAGCATTTTGCACTGAAAATACAGACAGAAGTACAAAAAAAATCACATTCAGCAGCAGACTGCCATAACCATGCAGAACATGAAACATACTTTCATAAGCTTTACAATGCAACAAGGAAGTGGGTAAAGCATTAGAACCATGCCTGGTAAAATCAGGTTATGAACATGGGTATTTTGCTTCAACCTGCAAATTACACAGTATGTCATGCAGGAACAGGTGGTAGCTTTTGACTGATCATTAATAAAATGAAAGGTAGGGATGATAGTGTTGCCAGTGTCTCACAAAGTAGAACAGAACAAGCCCTGCTTAAATGCGGCTGCTGCACTGTTGGGCAATTGTACCAAGCATATTGTGTGCTGTACTAGAAAAAGACAACAACCCACTTACAAGACAGCATGTACAAAACCACAATCATGTACAACAAAGAGCAAAGTGGATGTCACACAAGTCAAGTCAAGTATTCTGACTGTACCAGCAAAGGTACAACAACAGATCTCTATATAAATCACTGAGTGGCATGTAGCACTAAGTGCATGAACAGTTTAACCATCATGGTAGGCTAAAGGAGTACCACTGGCTATGGCAGTTTTATGTTTAGTCTAAGGATATGGACATAGAAAGATGCAGAAAACACTGTAATTATTAATGCAACTCCCAAGGGCATCTCAAGGTTTACTACTACTGTAGAAAACACCCCAGAGTGTACATTACTTTGACAGATATGCAATGCAGTACATAGCATCAGATGTACGCTGTAATGAATTATGCACTTTTTGTGCCATATTAAGAGATACGGGCAACAGGACAATGGGAAGGAGAGGTAAAGATATAATGTGCAAGCTGGGTATACGAATAGCAACACATCCAGAATGGACTCCACATACAGTAGATAAGCTAAAAAATACAGATGCAGAACACGGGAATGCATTAAAAGAGAGCAGACACACACACACACACAGTACAACAGAACTGAGATGATAGCACACAGATGTGGGAAATCAACAGGATAATGAAATGATAGGGTGGGCAACCCACTTTTACTGCTTTTTACTTAAATATGCAGGAAAAGAACAATGTAATGAATGTAGTACAGAGTGTTTCAGTCAGTAGTACCACTAAACAGGGTTTCACTTCATAATCCTGAAATGCTGAAATACTGAATTTCAGCATTCCGAGATCATGAAGCCAAAAATTCTGAATGCCATAAGTGCGAATTTGAATATCTCGAATTCGCACTTATGCATTTCTGGTACATTGCGTGTAGTGTTATGGTGCCTGAAATTGCAGGTGAATGAGTGTTTGTGTGTGTTTTTGAATGTTGTATGTGTGGGTAAGGGTAGGAAGGTGTAAATATGAGTGTTAGTGTTGGATTTGTTGGTGTTTGTGTATTATTTGTGTACGAGTCAGTGGAGGATGTCGTGGTGTGAGTTTTTTTTTTTTTTATGTTATGTACGATCTCAGAGTTGGTATATGTAAGGGGGGGGTACAGGGTGGCTTGACCCCCTGCTTATATGTAGTGTAGAGTTGTCTAGTTTGTGTGCTGGGGTGGAATGGTGTGTGTGTTATGTGGTGTATGGCGTATGTATGTTCTTGATTGTGTGTATTGTGATTATGGGATTCGATATTGTGAATGGTTCAGCTTCATGGTCTCAGAATGCTAAAATTCGGTATTTCAGCATTTCCAGATTATGAAGTGAAACCCTTAACAATGTGTCTGATTTAAGCCTAGATCCTTTCATAAAACCATATTCTCTTTTTCCTTTTTGTATGTTGTCTCTGTGACTGTTCACTATTTGTTTTTGGGAGCTATGTGTTGGCAATACTGAATCAGTTCTGGGTTTAATGTTTTATACCATAATACACAATGTGTATAAATTTATGTTGTATGGTTGTTTTGATTACTGCATTGTTTGTAGGTATGGGATATGTGTTCCATGTATGTTTTTTTTTTTTATGGATGCACAAATATGTGTATTGTCATTTCTTTACTATTAAAAGCAGTTCCTCTGGGAACAGGAATTTAATTTCTATATGTGGATTTACTTGTGAAACATAAAAAGGAAAATGCCCCCTCTTTTCCATGATTGAATGGAAAAACAAAAAAAAAAAAAAGCACAGCTTGATGTTCACTGAAAGTTTCAGGACAGAAGCTCCATTCTACCTACAATTCAGAAAGCAGTCTGTTTGGTTATACATTTCAGTTCCAAACAGTAAATTGTACTTACAAGCGCATTTAAGCAGTCCCAAAAATCCTTTCTGTGCTAGGATAACACCATGCTTTTACGTTAAGATAATTCAACACAACAGGAGTATTCCTTCTGAGCGTTTCACCAGCTTACTTTAACATTCAAATGAGAATGCTTTCCTGTAAAAATCCAGATAACTGTATGTTTTGAAACTTCTCTAACTCTCACTCCATCAGAAACACTTTACTGCAAGCGTTTTAGTTACACAGCCTAGAGAAGGCTGGTCTCAATTAGTTACTACGGAAACCTCCTCTAATTTGGCTGGTCTTCCCCAGGAAATACTCTACATCTCCCTTCATTTATCTGCTCCTTAGAAATACCACTCTAGCTGTAGTACAGGTAGTCATTAAAATCTCATGTTACTTTCCAGTTGCAGTCAACACACTAAAGAAAAAACACACTCCTCTCTATCGCACGTGTTTGGATCATATTATTCAGTCTGTTAAAAAGCAATTATCTAGTACAGATAAAAATATTTCTAAAGGCTAAAGTAAACATTATCAAAGCTATTAAAATTCCCTAAACCTCCCATATGTATGCTAGTCACTAAAACTAAAGTAAATGGTAAAAGTTTACACATTACAAACACAAAACAAAATCTCTCATGCCCCGAAAACAGCCTAGGCCATCTAAAAATATATAGATGCTATTCTACATTTAAATTTGATGAAAAATAAATGTTAAGATGACAGCACACATTGTTTGCTTGTCAACTTTTAACAGTATTACTTTTCTGCAGGAATGTATCACTGTGTCATCTGACTGTGCCATGTGCATGTTGTTAGGTGACTTGTTGATGCCAGACATGTGCCAACCTCTTATGCAAGAACCTTCAACAGTGGAACCTATGAATATATAAAGACAGCTACTCTGTGACAGCTTTAAATTATATGCCCTAGACCTTGCAACATGTGGCATGCATACTAGTACATGACACTATCTGTGAATACCACAGAAATGCATGCACACCTTGAGGTGCAGGATGTTGCAACTGATGTCTGGACATATGTGTTGAAGAGATATGAGTTTTTTTTGCTGAATATGTCCCACTCACATGTAGGTCACTGTAAGACATGGAAATCTACATTCTAGTACTTACCTGAAGCATCCACACAGACACATGGGCAGTCACCCCCAGTTCAGCTCCAACATCCAAGGCAGCACAATGTATGCAAAGCTACTTACCCTGTTCAGTCTGGATACAAGGAACTCCTCCACCTCTGTGAGTCACAGTTGTGCTGTTAGCCTAACTTCTGTGGTAGACTGGTTCTTCTTAATATCCCATTCTTTAGTCTTAGCTTGCAGTAGCAAATGTTTTACTCTTCTCAACATTTCCATAAAAATGTTTTAATGATTGTTCATGGCACTGATGTCTTCTAGCACTACCATTCTCACCTGGTCCAACACACCTCTGTCTGTTTTAGCTTTGTGCAAGAGTTAAATGTTGTCTGCATGCATCAGGCTTGTAGTAACACCTCATTTTCCTATGTGGTGACCTTTCAAGCTGTCGCTTCACTTTTAGGCACATGACATGATGTCTACACATGTGTTGCACATGTCAACCTGTGAGTGCACAAATGTTTCTCTTTGACTGAACCATGTGTGTTATTTGCCATCCACCCCCTCCCACACACACACATACACGCACACAATTTTGGTGTTAATTAACTTTCCCATTGCTGTGCAGTGACCATTCACCACTGTCCTATGCAAACAGGCAGTGAAAGGCATATTAACAAATTCTGCAGTCCTGTGCTATACAGATAATGTGCTGGGCATGATATCAAAGGTCAACATCCTGCATCACTGTGTTGAGCACCTATATTGCTGTGCACATCTTGCATATCTCCACACACTCTGTATGCATATCTGTGCCTTCATTAATATACAGGAGTCATTGTCTCTTTTTAATTTCTCCAAGTCTTTAGGGTTTCTAATACCATGATGGGAATGGACCCCATTCTGAAGTCAATATATGATTAAAGTTCATGAAATTAGCATTGTTTCAGTCTTTGATATTAGCCAGTTGTGCTCCTTGCATTACCTGCAATGTGTCCAGTAATGACTCCTTCTGCAATTCGTATGGAGTTACACGTATCAGTAATATATCTAAGTATGATTGTAAATTCTTTTTTATAAGACCTGTTACTCCAACTACTACTGGAACTGTATGGGTATCTTTCTTCCACATTACCCTTGTTTTTGCCTGCAAATCCTGGTATTTTATGAGTTTGTGTCTCTTTGTATATAAGACATTGTAGTCACTGGATGTAACAATTCCAGTGATCAGTGCTACTTTTGTCTTCATTTCGTAGGCTACTATATCTGGTTTACTCACAAATTATTTTTGAACTGTTGGTAATGGGTAATTTCATGTGTTGTTAACTTTATCACTGTTATAATGCTTTGTGATTCATGTTTCCAGTGTTTTTCATCCACTTCAGTACCATAATCTTTGCACAATCCCCAGTGCAACAGTCTGGTTGTGTTATTATGCCTTTCAGTATACAGTCCTTCTGCCATTAGTATATCACACAAGCAACAAGATGTGCAACTGTTCCAGTTCTGTTTTACAAAAACCTGCATTTATCTGTTTCTCCCACATGTGCAATGGTCTTTGTAAACCAACATGTATGTAGTCCACTGTCTTCAGCTGCCAATATTAACCTTTCATCTTTTGGTTTAAATTCACCTCTCCTTAACCATTCCTGCATTTGATCATGATCAACATGAGGTTGTTCATCTAGAAATGTCCACCTAGAAATGTCACATCCTTTAAATATATATATTTTAGAATTTGAGGAAAGAAAAAAAATGAAAGATACAGTGCATCCTTATGGCAACTGTGTCCATGTATACTAATGTCCCTTATAAGTTAATGTAAACAGAAACTGACTTTCAGAATGGACAGGCATAGACAAAAATGCTGAACAGAGAGGTGTTACAGAAAAATATTTCACTGTAGATGGTTATCAACTAAGTATTGTTGCTGGTTTTGGAACCACAGAAAAAGTTGGTAATACTGCATTGTTTACAGACCTTAGATCTGACTCACTGGGGATGCACAAGCCAGTGCATTTCTTTGTGCCGGTCCCAAGCCCAGATAAATGGGGAGGGTTGGTCAGGAAGGGCATCCAGCGTAAAACTTCGCCAAATCTTTTCATACAGTCACCAGTTAATATTTCCATACTGGATCGGTCGAGGCCTGGGTTAACAACGACCACCACCAGTACTGTTAGCCAACAGGGTGCTGGCAGAAATTGGGCTACTGTTGGCTGAAGGAGGAGAAGAGGTGGAAGGCATGGCTGAAGGCAGGAAGAGAGGAGAAAGGCTAGGACTGTGGTAGTGAGGGTCGGAACTTTGAATGTTGGCAGTATGACTGGTATAGGGAGAGAGCTAGCTGATATGATGGACAGAAGGAAGGTGGATATATTGTGTGTGCAAGAGACCAGATGGAAGGGAAGTAAGGCTAGCTGTATCGGAGGAGGGTTCAAATTGTTTTATAATGGTGTGTATGGGAGGAGAAATGGCGTAGGAGTTATTCTGAAGGAACAGTATGTGAAGAGTGTTTTGGAGGTGAAAAGGGTGTCGGATAGAGTGATGTTTATGAAGCTGGAAATTGATGGTGTAATGATTAATGTTGTTAGTGCATATGCTCCACAAGTTGGGTGTGCAATGGATGAGAAAGAAAAATTGGATGAAGTGGTGATGACTGTACCCAAGGGTGAGAGAGTGGTGATTGGAGCAGATTTAAATGGGCATGTTGGTGAAGGGAACAGTGGGGATGAGGAAGTGATGGGTAGGTATGGTGTTAAACAAAGGAATGCACAACCATCTTTAGCTTAAAAGAAAATCCAAACTAATTTGTAAAAACAAACCCCTGGATTCTCAAAACCTTGCAAGGTGTGCATGATTAGTGTTAGGTGAAATTTTGCCAATATGGTGGCCGAGCGATCCACGTATGTGCACGTCTGATGTGTGCGAGCAGTGTAGCACTAGTGCTGCACTTCCCCAGCCCCATATGCAAATCACCCCATTTTCAGGTGAAAACCATGCAAATGAGGTAAATCTGCCATTCAGGAAGCAGGAATCAGGGCATGCAGGACTAGCATAATATGCAGAAATGTACTCAGTTAGTAACCGAGTACGGTACTACAAACTCCAAAATGGAGCTATGACAGCTCCAAATAAAGGCTACATATCATTGAGGAAGCATGCCAATGGCCAAGTAGAAGGCCATTTGCATTGCAAACAATGCCAAATGTACAAAATACAACTTTTATAATATGTCCGATAATCACGGTCGTTGAAGCATAGGGCAGCGGCGAGCAAATGGGACTGGTGTGGACATAAGAAAATAAACTTAAAAAAAAAACAGTCTAACTAAAATTAGTATTCTGGCATGCAAGTCAATGGCAGGTAAAAACAACCTGGCCAGTGAGTAGTGGTTGCTAAGGGGGGAGGAACAGTGTGACACATGTAACTATGCATTAGCAGGCAATTCTATGCAAATGAGGGGAAGGATAGTGAATCCCGGTTTTCCCCAGCATGTGAGGCAGGTCCCAACAGTGTATGAGTATGAATAGTTGAGTGCAAGACTAGGAGGTAGGTGACATCATGTGTGGGAGTGTCAGGCATACTGTCAGCAGATTGGAGCCCTGTGGCTCAGGGTTGCATCCATCTTAGCACAGCAAAGCCAGAAGGTGTGTCTAAACCTGCTCAGCACGTATGACAAAGTGTAAGGAGGTGTGCGCGGCACCCAACGGGATCTACAGGAAGATAAAGGAAGTGAACTCAGGAAATAACAGCAGTGTGCTCATTGCAGTACACCGATTGTGCGGCATGCCCCAGGGATGAATCAGAAGGGCAATGGGAAGGGAAAACAGCAGCAGGAAGTTAATCAAGGGGTACTAGGTTTGCTGCCAGATGAAACGTATCAGAACTAGCCAATTACACAGGCAGCAGCCCAGCCCAGAATGCCACTATAAACCATGCAAACACCTACCCCTCCAGTTTTTCCCACACCGTACACCACCAGTGTAAACAAGCAGGAACTTTTAACACTCACAACAGCAAAATGTTAGGGGCTGCAATAGCTGTCATACAACTTGTGGAAGAGGCTGAGGGTGGCGAGGATGGGAATGCTGCCGACCAACCCACAATGAGGAGACAGAGAAGAGTGTACAGACCCTGGGTAACCTACCAAGGGCTACATGAGCTGGAGATAGTGGAGTGCTATAGGGTGGACAGGGACCTCCTACAGCAGATTGTTGAGCTGTACCGGCCACGCCTGACACACAGAACTAACAGAGGGGAACACATCCCAGTGGAAACTAAGGTATGTGTAGGCCTAAGAATACTAGCTACAGGTACTTTCTAAAGGCCAACTGGGGATATGATAGGGATCTCACAGGCATCAGCATAAAGGGTACTCTACCAGTTCCTGGATGCCATAGCAGCACATGTCAGTGAGCATGTATATTTCCCCCTCACCCATGAGGTGTTGGCCAGCAGTATGCGTCTCTTCCACCAAATAGCAGAATATCCTGAGGTAGTGGATGCAATAGACTGCATACATATATGGATCACAGCACCACCCGGTGAGCAGGGTAGGGACTACATCAACTGCAAGGGCTTCCCCTCCATCAACTGCCAGGTCATGTGCGATACCCAGGGCATAATACTGAACATGTGTGCTGGCTGCCCTGGAAGTTATCACAGTTCCCACATCTGGCAGCTGATGCAGCTATACCAGAAATTTGCCAATGGGGTCATCCCACATGGTCACCTAGTGGGGGATGCTGGATGTGCACTGAAGCTGTAGCTGATGACACCCAACAGAAATGTGCACACACCCGAACAAGAACACCATAATGAGGCACACGCACAAACAAGAATCATAATAGACCGTGTGTTTGGGATGCTCAAGTCATGGTTCCGGTGCCTGGACACATCCGGTGGAGCCTTGCAGTACTCACCAACTACATGTACCCAAATCATCCTTGTATGTGCCATGCTACACAATATGATCCTGCAGAAACAGCTGCAGCAGGAGCAGCAAGGGGCAGGGCCATATAGCCCCCTACCAATGCCAAGGTCTTCACAGGCACAGAGTGACACGGAATGAACAACCTAAGTCTGCCCCAGTAGGCAGAAGGAGGCATGCCCAGTATGCCCTGGCCCTGGCAAAGAGGCAGCGCATAGCACATACACTGGCATGGGAGGGACCCAGGGAATAGTATCTCTTTCTGACTCTCACATACAATAAAAGGGATGCCAAACATTACACTATCTGTGCCTAACCATGTATAGGCAGTGTACTACGTGTATCCGACATAGGCAGCCTTGCAGCACCACCCACAATACTGGGACATGCACAAGATAAGGGACTCACACATGCCAGTCAGGTAGGGGGGGTCACATACCCAACAACAGTCACAGCCAGTAGGACAGTTGTAGACAAACACAAACACATGCCATACTATGGCCTCTGAATGAGGGGGTATGGGTGACCCCCACCCAGGCCTACATGGACAGACTACACCAGGCCAAGTAGTGGAATGTCAGTTGTGATGGCTAGGAAGTCAGAAACTAATGTGTATGCAATCAAAAGATAAGAATGGAAGTACACCAGTATGGCGTAGCCAGCACAATGGGTAAGACTACTGACTGAAATGGACTACAGGAAATATCAGTACAGTCCTAGCAAATGTGTACAACTGTCAGGTGTGCCCCCCACCCCACATAGAAATACAGTAACAGTCAGGTGTGCCCCCCCATCCTGTGTAGAAACATATAAATAGTCAGGTGTACCCCCCGCTATGCAGACATGTTGCAACAGTCAATGCCAAATGATTGGTGGATACCCTGCAGACACAACATGCTACCTATCTGTGTACAACACAAAGGTCAGCTGTGCAGTACAAACCACCGGACATGCTCCACACATGCATAACAGATGGCCTTACTGGCCATGCTCACACACTTAGAAAAATGAAGGCAATGTCAGTCATCCACATACTGAAAGGTCATACTGGGCATGCTTACATACTTAAACATATGAAGGCCATGTATGCAAACACCAGTGGACCAGACATATCCAGCAGTTGCAATAGTTACTGCAGACACATGTCAGTATGCACCACTCATGCCTTGCACACACAGTGGATAGGAATACAGATGTATATGTAAGGACAACACACCATAATACACCAAAGGTAGATGGTTATAGATGTGTGGAAGAGGGTGACCGTGACAAGGTGCCATCCACGCCTGTCCAACCGAACACACAGCCAAAGGGCCCCAAACACATCAGTTGCAGATGTCACACACTGCAGTTATTAGCGACCAGTACCTGTCAGCACCACAGATTATGTGGTCCACATGGTGCAACATGGCGTGTCACACCTACATGAATGGTGTATGGGCTATGCACACACTGGCCACCCAATAGCAGTACCCTGACAAGCCTGCTGAGGTTATCCAATGTGAAATACACCTTTGGGAGATTCTAGGCCAGTAATCTCTGTGGTGCGTCCCATAACTGTGTACTGCTGTAGTGTGATAGACTAGTTAGGTATGAGCTCTTATCCCAAACATGGCAACTGTGTGTGTATGTGTGTGTGTGAGTGTGTGTGACTGTTCTTGTGTGTGTCTGTCTCTCACTAACTGTGTAGAGAGCAATGCTTTACTCACACCCCTTACATTTCACATATCCAACTTTGGCAAGGCTGCTGATGTCACCCACCTAGAAATACTCCCCTTGGTAAGTTGTAGCCCAGTAATCTCCGTAGCGCATGCTGTAAATGCGTACTCCTGTAGTGTTATAATGTAGTTAGGTAGGAGGTCAAACCCCAGACGTGGCAACTGTGCATGTGTGAGTCTGTGTGTGTGTGCGTATGTGTGTGTGTATGTCTGTCACTGACTGTGTAGAGATCAATGCTTTTTAGGCTACTCACACCCCTTACAAGTCGAATACCCTCCTTTGGCAAGGCTGCTGATGTCACGCAACTTGAAATACACCTCTGGGATGATCATAGCCCAGTAATCTCTATAGCACATCTGGTAACATTGTATGGCCATAGTGTGATTAAAGAGTTAGTTGGGAGTTCTAGCCCCTGACCTGCCAAGTGTCTGTGCATGCATGCATGTCTGACTGTGTAGAGAAAAATGCTTTTAGGTTGCTCACACCCCTCACATTTCACATACCCTACTTAGGCAAGGCTGCTGATCTCACCCACCTAGAAATACTCTCTTGGGAAAGCTGTAGCCCAGTAGTCTTCATAGCATGTCCCGTAACATCATATAGCCATAGTGTGATTAAGGAGTTAGTTGGGAGTTCTAGCCTCTGACCTGCCAACTGTGTGTGTGTATACATGCATGTCTGACTATGTAGAGAGCAATGCTTTTAGGTTACTGACACCCCTTACATTTCACATACCCAACTTTGGCAAGGCTGCTGTTGTCACGCACCTAGACATACACCTCTGGGAAGGTTGTAGACCAGCAATCACTGTAGCACGTCCTGTAACTGCATACTGCTGTATTGTGAATTAGAATCATGGTTGGGTTCCATTCCCACACATGGCAGTTCCGGATGTATTGGTGTGTGCCATTGTCTGTGTAGGGAGCAATGCATTTTAGGCTAGTCTCTCGCAGTCATTTCAAAGCCCTACTTTAGCAATTCTGCTGATGTCAGTCAGTGTGAAATACACTTTTGGGCAAGGACTACATCAGTCATATTCGTGGCACATACTATAACTGCTTAGTGCTGTAGTGTAATACACTAGTTAGGTAGGGGTTCTACTCCCAAACATGACAGGTGTGCATGCGTGAGTGTGTGTTTGTAACCCGTATCCTGTGTAGAGGTGGTTGTGACTGTGTGACACAATTGGACAATGTGGAGCGGGTTTTGCATATTTCTTATTTGGTGGCCATACTATATATCACAATGTCCACTGTACAGGGATAACACATTTGATATGGCAGAGAGGCTGGGGTGCTGAGCCATACCCAGACATGTGACATCAAGGCCAGGCAATCACAGTTAGCAATCCCAGTATTACCCAGAGCACTCTCACCCCATGTGTCATACACACACACATGCCTAGGTAACAGCCAATATGTGGGTAGTAGACTGCATATTGGCCACTAATAGTAACTATGGAGTGACATTGGTGGGCAACAGAGGGCATGACACCCAGTCCATCTGTCCAATATGCACATATGTACAGACAGTGTACCTCTCCCATGTTCCCCAATGGACAACTGCACCACCTGTGGTGCCATCACATGTGACCCACAATGGATATACCATGCCTGACAACATGCCCGTATGGACAGATGCCACTGACACCAAGGAATACTGATAGCATGCACACCATGTAGTTGCATGGTAAAGCTGATGACCATTACTAGCTCCCAACACAGGTGGGCAGGACTGGAACATCTGATGATAATCTGTGTTCACAACATGGGCAGGACACCCCTAGTACAGTTCCACATGTCACTGTACATGCATGTGGGAGGTGTGCACATCCCAGATGCTGTCCATTTCATGGATGAAGGAACACAGACATGGCAAGCAATTCACAGCATTGCCCACACAATGGGGATACAATACCTGCCTGTGTGGGCAAATGCAGACACTACATCCCTGAGCCACAATGCAGACCATTGTCATGTGGCCTGATGCCAAGGTACCCCCATCACCTAGCCACGGACAGCCGTCTGGTGAAGTCAAACAACACACACCTCTGCAGACATGCACACATGCATGTCAGTAGTGGCACCCTGTGTGTGTGTGTGTGTGTGTGTGTGTGTGTGTGTGTGTGTGTGTGTGTGTGTGTGTGTGTTGCATGCTGCAAATGTTCACATCCACACTCCCTACAACCCCCATGGGCATACTGCAGCATGCTATCTGATGTCAGACACCTTCCCATACTCTTCACTCATAAAGCCCCCATATGACCTGTGTGGTGCATGGGATACATGCACAGTGATGTGATGTGGCAATCCCACAACCAATTAGTTGAACATCTGGCTCTGCCACATGTCAATGTGTGTGTGTCCTAGTGAGAGTGTGGCTGTGTTGATGCTGGCACCTGTTCATGCCGACAGGCATGTGTATGTCACCTACCGTACAGCTACTGTATCCCTGTTGCAGATGTCAATCACCATCACATATATGTTCTGAGAGCTCCACAACAGGTAATCCATGTGGCACATCCAATAATTGCAGTGAACTGTGCTAGCACTACATAGTTGTCAGGGGTTTGATACCCTGTGCTGCTAGATGTTTGACACAACCATGCTTCAGTTATATCCTCCCACCCCTCCCTGACATGTATTAGCCTCTGTTTGCATCCTCCACCCCCTCTCAGGTGCACGTGGAGACCTACACCTGCTTTGCTTAGGCAGCAGCATGTGTAATGTAAGTAATGCTCATGATCAGCTGATGGCCTCTGCACAAATCGCAGCCCTTCCCTAGCTGATTCCATGTGAAACAGCTGTGGTAACATCCCCAGCACCAATTGTATGGAAACACACTCCAATACCCAGGAACATCATGGTGGTGTTTGCCCTTTTCTCCCACTGTGAGAAGGAACTAGATCTGTTGTGTGCCAAACAGCATCCTATATGGATTGTGGTGTACCTCTAACAACATACACTGTGGAAACAGTGCAACAAACAGGAGGTGGATGTGCCTGACCTGACTACAGACTGTAAGTGCCGCTATACTGCATTTGGAGTAATGTTACTTTCACAGTGTTTGTGTGGATATGGCTGATGTACATATCTCAATACCTGCCATGGCAGTTCCATGTTGAAGGGGAATCTCCATCTGCAGGGTCATCTGCAGCCTGGGCAGTGTTGTGTCCATTGTTGCATGAGTCACCCATGGAGCGTCTAACTGTTGACTGCTGAAGGTAGTGTGAGGATTGCAGTCAGTAAATGTAGAAAGCTGTGGTAGTCACAGACGTCATATCCCTCAAAGGACATATGTTGCAACAACCCTCTAACAACAGTAAATGTATGTGGTTATCACAGCAACATGTCAATATTGGCCCTGTGTATGTGCTCCCAGCCACAACTCTGTCAACCTTTGTACATATGTCGTGCATGGAGTGGTGTATATGTGCTGTACACCATACTTTGTGGCATCATAGCTGAGAACAAGCCACTGATATATCTGACTGCTACACATGTTATGCACAGAAGGGGTTACATTACATTACATTACATTACCTGCACATTCTGAGGATGTTTGTACAGTACTAAGGTCTGTGTACCTATGGTGAATGTCGACAGAGTGTGTGTAGTGTTGATATGTACCATAGCCTGTTTACAGACTGTGGTAGATGACATTGTTCTAGTTCCCCTACTATCAGATGTTACATGTTGCCCCACTGTATGGTACTATAGTGGCATACATGTTTGTAGGGCCATAAACACGTGTCCCATACCACAGACAGCCACCAGATGAAACTGTGTAGCAGGCCAGTATATGTAGGGCAGTCTGTGAGTGGCACATATGAGGATGGTGTCGAACACATAGTCCATATACTGTAATACCATGCCAGCTAATCATATGTGGCTGTGGGTGTGTTCACATTGGTTGTGGATATGCAGTGTAACACAGGTGTATCCTACCATATGCTGTGAGATGCCTGTGGGACCTGCTTTATATGCAGGTACATGTGCATTCCCCCTTGGGAAGTGTAGGCCAGTGTTGAGCCAGTCTGCCTGCAGCCTGCACAGTGCATTGTGATATGCCTAGCAGCTGAGTGTACCTACCCAGTTGGTTGTCATGTGCAGATACTAGCCAGATGTCCCGCTGCCAGACTTCCCCTAACAGTCATGTATGTCAGACAGGGAAGTGGGATGCAGTGCAGATGTATGTCAATACCTATTGTGTTGTATGTGGCCATGGCAACCCTGTACCAGCAGTCATATCATTACAGGCCAGGCAGGGGTGTGTGAATGCATGACCTATGGTGGACATTATATACCAGTTATTGTGTGTTATACCCATCTACATGGCCATCCACATCCATATTGTCAGGCATGGCACACATGTGTAGCACTACGGGCTTATGTGTATACCTCTGGACTGTACAGACTGTGCCAGACCCCCACATATATTGGCCAGTATCTCTGCTGCAGTCCACAGTGGCATTACTTGCTAGCAGCGGTACTGTACACTGATGTCCTTTGGATGTTGTTCAGTAACCAGTGGCACACATGTTATGAGCAGATGTGACCGGCCACACACACCATGTCTGTGAAGACAATCCCAATGACAGCAGCAGTAGCCTACTGGTATACCTGCTAGAGATACCTGACATCCCGCACAACTACGACATTAGTAACATACGGGCTGGGGTTGACCTACGCTTCATGTTCAGGAACTATGGTGGGAACATATGTACATATACATATTCAGATAGCCAGATATATGATTATACGTGTACTACACCCATTTAACATTGTCATGGCAACCGCCCACTATTGATTCCCACATCATGTGTGCATTGTCCCATTACATCTCCTGTGTGATGGGCATCCATCCTGTGTGTGGGCAGCAGTGCTACCGACATCATGTAGCTATACCCCATACTGGAGAACCGTACTGGTATTACAGGGTGTGGGTGTCCATACTAGTTTGCCATGGAATGCAGTCCATCTGCATAGCACACAAATGTGGGCCTACCCTCATGCTGGCCAGAGCTGTGTCTATCATGTCTTGCCTGTCCATCACACAGGTCGTGTGTCAGATAATACACTGGAAGTGTGTGTGATGCATGTTACCAGTTCATGTCTACATCGATGGCCATCCATACCAGCAATTCCCTGACTAAGTGTATGTTACAGACTATCCTGTAACACCTGCACCTTGCATAGTGTATGGCAATAGTTGTCCACATATGTGCCTCTATTCCAGCCTCTGTCCTTCACCTACATACTAAGCTGTGCACATATGTCATGCTGTCAGTAGTTGAGCCATAGTGGGCTGGGAGCATTACACACTACCATGTCTGCCATCAGTCCACTGCCATTGTAACCCCCACACATAAGGTGGGGCTGGGGCCATATATGTGTGGGCGCCACCTACACAATACATGTGTGCCCTCATGCATTGCAGAGCTCAGTGTATGTAACAGTGGTATATGGCCCTGTATTACTGAGTCTGTGGGGGAGCACCAGAAAAGACCTAGGCTGCTACAAAATGTGGAGGTATCAGGGATGAGCTGCCTTAAGGTATCTGGATGTACAGTACCATATACTTCACCTATATACACATTAATGACATGGATCTGGGTACTGCAGGACTACTGCCCACTTCCATACAAACTGTTCTGTTTGTTGGTGTGCTCGTGATGGTGTCAGTTATGCCATGTTATATAGCAGTTACAACCCATGTGGTCATAAGACGTCTATACCACCTACTGTGTTTGTACAGTGTGTAGATACAGGCTGCTGAATTACATACCTGGAGTACATACTGTCGATTGTTAGGTATCCTGTAGCCCAGTGTGTCTTTCCTGTTGTGCAATGTGAATAGCTTGGCCTGGACAGGAACAGCTGTGAAACTTTCCAGCCTACTGTATGAGTGTAACTGGTCCACTGTAGCATCACTCCATTGATATAGTTGTCAGTGTCTGAACAGCTATATAGCATGGCATGTAGAACTGTAATAGTACACAATGACAGGTTACCATGTCTGCAAACCTGTGGGTGTTGTTTCACCTATGACCTCTCTGTGGGTGTATGTTGCAGGCAATGATTCTCATTTGTATGGGTGGCACATACAGTGTCCAGTCATTCAGGGGTCAACTGTAGGCATAGTGGCTGTTCCATATTGTGTGCACCTACCACTTATGTATCATACTGTACATATAACTGCATGCGTATATGTAGTCACATGTATATATATATATATATATATATATATATATAAAATTATAAATATGTATACCTGTATCTGCATATCTGTGTCTGTGTATCTGAAGCTGAAGCCTGGTAATGTTGATGGCTTCCACATAATACATTCCCCATGGGAGCCAGACTGTACTGCATGATATGCTACCAATAATAGCCTGACATCATACAGGTGGGATGTAGTACAGGTAATATTGTGTGCCCATGTTGCCACTGGCCCTGGTTATGGGATCTCCATCACTTGGTAGTGTATTGCAGGGCGGACATGTTTGGCTGGGGGAGGAAGCCTATTTGTATGACTCGTACAGTGTGTGGTGTCTCTCAATCCCATTAACGTAACATGTAGCCTGTTACACTCCACTCCTTAACAGCTATATGTGCCTTGCAGTACCAGCACAACAGTGTTGCGCCAATGGGTCAGTAGACTTTGGAATCCCATTGAGATCTGCCACATGTGTGTATATGTGCATGTGTGCATATCTGTAGGGTACACCGGTCTGAGTCCACATACTCCTATTACACTTCACATTGCCACACAGTAGTATGGATATTGTTGTTGTCACCCACAGGTGTGGCAATGCAATGCAACACCCTATTATGCCTTTGCACATGCATATCCCTGTGGTATCACTGTTGTGATATGCAATGGGTTGATTTTGTGTCGTGGCCAATGTGTGATAGTGGGTATGTCAGAGTATCAAGATGGGTTCTAGTGTGTACAATATCCAGTGGGGGATATGGGTGCTGTGTACACTGTCTTTACACCATATTGCACCTGGTATATGACCCACGTACCACTCTCAGGTGGCCAATGTCACCATCACCCGTACAGGTAACAGATAACAGGATAAAGCCCAGTTACACATGTGCTGTATGCAGCCTACCTGTAACACATTGGACACATGGAGTAGTTAGTTAGCAACTATACATCCAGGACTCTAAGATATGTGTCTACCTGTTATGCGTCGGTCAATGTGTATATGGTGGTATGACTCACTATGTATTCACCATATACAAGCATTACATCCCACATTACCACATTGTACATGTCTGTGGATGGTCTGCATGTAGCATGTGACCTGGTACACACCTCACCCTACAGATGGTGTCATGTGTGCAATGACAGCCACAGAGTTCAGTAGCACTACATACCCGGGTTGGGGTCTAGACACAGTGTCACCAAGAAAGGATATGCGTGTATGTGGATGGGTTGACATAAGGGTACAGATTATACCTGTACCAGCAGGCCACTGATTATGGTTGCATGGCCAATAACTGTGATACATACCTGTGGCATGTGTGCAAATGTACACCACATATGTCACTGCCATGATGTCACCACACTGACATACTCCTGTGGAATATGACTGCGGACCATCCTCCTGCTGACACATGTATGCCTACAGCACAAATGGATGACAGTATGAGGATATTAATTGGTGTTACCAACAGCTGAGATGCATCATAGCTGAATGGCTAAACTACCTAACATGTATGCAGTACACATTACCCCTGACTACATTCTACAATGCAGTACATTGCGTCACTCTATCACAGTCACCGTGTGCATCAGAACCATGTTAGCCTGTCCCTGCATCGATGCTATGGATGGCAGGGATGTGGCACAAGTATCATCATATGCATAAGGTGTGTGAATGTCATCTTAGCTGCATGGCTACACTACCTGACATGTATACAGTACACATTACTCCTGACTACATTCTACACTGCAGTACATTGTGGCACTCTATCACAGTCACTGTGTGCATCAGAACCATGTTAGCCTGTCCCTGCATCGATGTTATGGATGGCAGGGATGTGACACAGGTATCATCATATGCACAGGGTGTGGGAATGTCATCTTAGCTGCATGGCTACACTACCTGACATGTATGCAGTACACATTACCCCTGACTACATTCTACTCTGTGGTACATTGCGGCACCTCATTACAGTCACCATGTGCATCAGAACCATGTTAGCCTGTCCCTGCATCGATGTTATGGATGACAGGGATGTGGCACAGGTATCATCATATGCATAGGGTGTGTTGCATGTGTGCCAGAGGCCGAAGGTGATCTAAACATGTGTCACCATGTTTGTGGGTGAGGGGTGTGGTTCCTTGATTGGGGCATGGGGATGTGGTGTGTGTCGGTAAGGGGTCACCCTAGGTGTGGTTCCATAGTGAGTGGGTATGCATGCACACAGTTCTGCCATGTGGCTGCCCTATAAGGGTAATGTTGGACAGCTGCAGACCATATCTGGCAGACTATGCAGTGCAGTTCAGTGCCTCCAGCCATGGACACGCTGACTGTGCCTGCCAGGGGTTCCATGGGCACACGCAGGTACAGACCTTGAGGTGCTACTCTCCCCTGATGATGACATATGTCTGCTGGAACCATGTCCCACCTGGGCCTAGCCAGGGCCACGTGCATGTGGCCTGCTGTGGTATGGTGTGGACAGCAGCCCATGTGGTGTGCTGGGGCTGTTACTGCCACTACGGGATCAGCTGTGCATCCTGGCACGTCCATGTTGACCGCCAAGTGCTGGTGTCTCTGTCCTACATCCACGAGTCTGTCGCACCACTCCCACCACACGTTCTAGCACAGACATACCGCAGTCGAGGAGGCCAACCATCTCACCCCACCATCTATCCATGACCTTGGTATATTCACGGAAGGCAACAGCAAGTTCATGGAGGTTGCCATTTACAGCTGCGAAAGCAGACCTCTGCAGCCTCAAGATCTGTCTGGAGTGGATTTTCATACATGCCTGTGCCTCCATTATGGCCTGAAACATGCTCCTGGTGGCACCTCTGTCAGGGGCAGAATGACCTGCGGTCCTCCCATGAGCACCATGATACATCTGCTGATGTGTTGGCCTTCCAGACATCCAGCTATGTCGACTGTGACCCAACACAGTTGGCATGAACACCACTAAGTGCCATCTATCCCTCTGCTATGGCCACATGTGATGGGGTTTGTAGGGGCACTGTAACTGTGTACGGGCTTGGGGTGGCTAGGTGGGTGATGACACATGTTGGTGCAGTGTCGGCCTCTGACAACCCCACCTGTGCCTTACCTGTACCTTCATCATCATCAGTGTCTGTAGGGACACCTACTTCAGTTTGTGTGCAGGAAAGAACCTGACCCACCTCGGCACCTGTGGGGGAAACAAATACACATGTTAAGACCTGTAGAGCAGTGCATAACAGTACACATACTCACACACACTCACACTGACAGCCACCTTACTACCTCACCTTCCCTGAGTTTACAGACAGTCCCGCAGTCAGTTACATATGTTCCTCTTTTTGTATGGCACTTGCTAATATACACACATCACTACAGCCCATTAGCATATCATCCCTCTCCATGCCT
Source organism: Protopterus annectens (assembly GCF_019279795.1). Classification (NCBI taxonomy): domain Eukaryota; kingdom Metazoa; phylum Chordata; order Ceratodontiformes; family Protopteridae; genus Protopterus; species Protopterus annectens. The sequence goes on from NC_056737.1 coordinate 550,880,686, forward strand.
ACATGTGTGGTTACCACACCTTACCTGTTACTCCATCACATCCCTGACCTGGGTAGAGTAGGTTGTACATGGCTTCACTGCTGTCACCCTGTATTACCCTGTGTATGGGCAGTAATGGTGTATGAGGCCCCTATATGGCTGGGGCTGCTACATTCACTACATATGTCACACACCAGAGCCTCATACTACAGTCTTGCACCGTCCATGCCACATCCGCTGCACAAGCGACCCATCATGAGGACAACAGTGCTACCTGGATACACTCAGTGATGTGCTGTGGTAATTCCCCATTGCATTTGTAGTGCTGCATATGTGGGTAGCCAGTTACTTATCTGCTGCTGGAAATATGATGTGTATACCTGGTATGTACTGCACCTCCCAATGCATGCTCCATGCTACAGACCTTGTTATGCTGTCAGCTGTCCTGTGTTCACATACCTGACAGGTTGTCCTGGTGTCCTATGTCTCACTCCATGAACAGCACAATCCCCAGGGGAAGTACCACATTGTGGTTAATGGTCAATCCCACTATCGCCTGTGCATACATGGACACACACACACACACACACACACACACACACACACACACACACACACACACACACACACACACACACACACACACACGCCTGACATGCATCGTCCACACTCCACCAGATTGCACTTGCGAACACAACCGAGACACACACCCCACACTCCTACATGTGGAGTTGCACATTTGTACACACAGTCCTCCCATTAGCCTTCTGTCAACATGCATTACATATGGAGCTCAACAGCATGCAGTGCAACTATAGTGACATCATGCTAATGGCAGTATACATGTGTGTGAGGTATGGGCTTTGTTGGTAGGTGATGGCCCCTCCCTGTGTTAACACTGCACCCATGTACAAAGTGTTACTGTGGACCAGTTCCGCACCCTGCCTTGTCCTGTGCACCATACCTCACACATGTAGAAACCATTGATGTATCTGTAGTACTGTGCTGCTTATGTCAGCTCCAATGCTTACAGCCCCTGTGTGTGTTGTAGCAACACATACCTGGGATGATATGTGAACAGCTATCAGTTGTGGATGCCTGATGTCTGCATTACAGATCACAACATCAGCAATGCATGTATAACCAGTACATGACTATTACAATGACAACAAGCAGACCTTAACATGGCTGTGATGGGTACCCTACACATGTCCCAGACCTCTGCATGGTTGCAAGATCTACTCATTTGCACATCCCTTGGAGTGCACACACTGCTGTCATGAGTGCTGTGGGGTCAGGGTTACATCTGCAACATTTACTTAACCTGATTGTGTGCAGCTGTAGCTATGATGGTGTTGAGTCACACACGTCCCTACTGTAGGCCATGTGTCCTGCCACATGTCACATCCCTGTGGACATATTGCACATTGGCAGGATGTTAGTTATCTTCCATGTGTCTGTTGTACCCTTCCAATACCCCAGCATGGTCTCTACTGTGATACCGTACATTTCTCAGCAACCAAACGTGAACATGTACAGCATGCAGTATGGATAGGTGTGTTAGACATGTGTATGGGGGATAGCCCATAGCTATTACATGCCCAGTTTATTATCATGCATGAACACGAACCATACTCACCGGCGATGGGCTGCTGCCGTGATTGTATCCTGGAGGGACCTTCATAGGAGTGCAAGAAAACTGATGTCAGTGGCCACAGCTGTGGCATTCATAACAGGTGAGTGCAGCATTATGTTACATCAACAGTAGAATTACACAATATTACAGCTTATACACAACAGTTTATTACTACTACACAGCAGCAGACTATGTATATGACATCTCAGTTTTGCATGATGTACCTGTACAGATGCAGATGCATACACATGAGTGGTGTACTGATGTGCCCTGGGGCCTTATCTGCACAATCCTCAGCTGGTGTGTCATTGGCACCCACCTCCAAGATGTGCCCTGCCAGGTGTTGATGCTGCGGGCAGACAGGTGCCACTAGGCTGCTGAGAAGCTCCTCCACATGAGTGAGGGGTGGATGGGCAGGTTGCCCCCCCATTGCGAGGTGGTCCCCCCTTACAGCAGCTGCACGCTGACGTACATGGTGAAGCAGGTCGGTGCAATGATGCCGGACCTGCTCATAGCTGCGATTATGCAGTCCGACATCATTGACCCTGTGGACTAGCTCATTCCACAGGATGGTCCTCTCCTGCTGGTTGTAGGCTGTCTGGCCAAAAAGAAGTATGTAGTGCTGTACCAGCTGTTCGATGATAATAGCTGTTTCAGCGGCGCTGTACATGGGAAAGCGACTATGCGACATGATTCCTGGAACACATAAGGATGGAAACAGGTCTGAGCCACCCATACAGCAGGGTTACCATAGTTCTTAATGCACAAATGCCCCCCCCCAAAGAATATCAGCTACAACAACACGTTCACAGACTGCAATTATTATGTCAACTGCTTATCTAGCATTGGGACATATGTTGTATTGTACCAAGCTTTGTGCTATGTGTATGTGCCGCTGTTTTGTGCTATGTGTTTGTAGCCATGCTCCCTGTGGGGACTCTTAACTTTGCTGGCCTGTTACAGACTATTTCACCTGCATGCCATTGTCAGTGCCACTACGTATATGTGTATAAATATACATCTATGCACATATATGTGTAGATATATGTTACACGTTGTTGATATACCCATGCCTATATGAGTGTCTGTATCTGTACACATACAAGTCACATTCCGTATCACACAGATATGTGGAGTGCATACAGACATCTGGTCCACATTCTGTAACCATCTTTCATTCACAGCTGTACTGTTCTGCCTTGCTGCAACACAGTCAGATGCCACATGTGAACACAGCCTAACATTAGGGTGGTAACCATGATGTTGAGATTGCTGGTACGCCTATAACACACCTATGGCATTTGTGCATGCTACATTACACATTCACATGACTGCCCTGCAAGTGGTGTGCTGTGACACCCATGTGTCTATCGTGACGGCAGTACATCCACCAACAGCTATTGTCCACACTAACATAACATACTCAGGTATTATAGCTAACATCTTTGTCATTCATTGCTGATCTGCACAGTTAGTGGGTATATCCCACTGCTTACAGGGAAAGACAGTATTGTCCAGAGCAGATGGCACATATCAAACATTCTACATCATAAATCCTAATAATCTATACCACATACTACATTAAATTACATGCAGTTATGTTTTACATACCTTTTAGTGTTTGGACAGCTGTGACACCTTCCTGGTTTTGGCCTGTAGTTATTTGTTTCCCACTGTATGAATTCCATTTTATGTTTGTTTTTGTTTTCCTTTTCTTTTTTTTTTTTCTTTTTCTTTCTTTCTTTCTTTCTTTCTTTCTTTCTTTCTTTCTTTCTTTCTTTCTTTCTCAATCTTTCCCTCTCCCTCTCCAGTAGAGCTAATGAGTTGGTTTGAATGGATTTCAGCATGGCTTTTGTAGGTGATGCACATAATCAGGTGATGGGCTCTGCACCAATCAGTGTGCAACAGTTGCTGACAGTGTGCAGCCTACTGTGTAGTGATTCTGTTAACCATTGTCATGGCAACCCAGTACTATAAACTGCTTACTCATGTGGATGTTGTCCCTTCATGTTTCCAGTATGGATGGCGTCCTTCCTGTATGTGGGCAGCAGTGTTACAGATGGCAGGTTTCAGTACCTATTACAGCGGGGCTTGCAGACACAGGACAACTACACAATCTTAAGAAGTTCCAGACCTACAGACAGAGTGAGTAGTGTTGTTATGTACTTTGTATATTGCTGGCCTTGCAGTGTTTGCATGTACATAGTAGTTTAGGATGGAATGCAGTCTATCTGCATAGCTCTCAACAGTGGGCCTATCCACATGATGGCCAGTGGATTGTCTGTTTGCTTTTGCCTGTGCACCACACAGGGCTTGTCCTAGATATATCCCCGGCAATCTGTCTGTTGCGTGCTATCAGTACATGACTACTTCCAGTTCTGTTCCTGATGTGTTATTCCTGCATAAGGGTATGTTGAACTGAATCTGGTAACACCAGCAATGTACAGGGTGTGTAACAGCAATATTATGAGTATGACCCTGTGTTCCTGCCTCTGTCCTCCACATATATGGCTGGCTGTGTCCTGCTGTGATACAGTTAGGGGTTGTTCGGTATTGGCATATCATAATATACTGCTAGCATTCCTGCTATCATCCCAGTCATATCGTGGACTCCCACAACATTTGTTGGTCAGGGTCCATACATGTGACAGATACATAGACATTATCACAGGTAATAAATGTCCCCCTAGACCTTGACTACGGGGTGTGACTGGCGGCTGCTGAACTACATCTGTTATTGTTTATTGTTACCTATCTTGATGGCAAATCCTTTGTCCACAGTTGTATGAATTGATGGGCCTGGCCTGGACAGCACAGTATGCTATATATCTGCACTGTCTGCATCTACTTTTCTGTGCAGGCCTTGGATTACTCACTGATTAAATAAGTGCAGATGTATATGCTGTCAGTAATGGCATACATTATTGTAAAATACACCATTAAAGGTTGTCTGTGTTTACATATCGGTGTGTCATCTCATGTCCTTTGAATAGTGAGTGGGCTATGTGTAATTCAGTACTCCTGTGCAAGTGTAAATGTCATTTTGTAGGTTATACAGCAAAACAATGTTGTTATACCGATTTCACACGGAAAATAGAATGTGCTGCAGTGGGACTCGAACCGAGAATGCGTGCACGGTAGGCGGATGCTCTGCCCACTACACTATTGTACTTCTGCATAATTTGCATATTTATACCTTAATGTCATACCCACGCTCCCTTTCCCCGGCCCTCGAGCTCCACGTACAATGCATCCATCCATTCTGCAGTTGCTAGCCCTGCCATACCACACCTCCACACATTTCCCTCTCTGCATGTCTCAGTACTCCTCCATATTACTGTCTCGATGCAGCCTTCTGCAGGCTCTTCATCCATTTAGTCCACGTACATTTGAGCCTTCCCTTCATCCACCTCCGATACTGGTGGACATATCACTGTGATCCATAAAGTCTTGTGCGTCCCAGCAGGGACGGACCTGTTGTTGTGTCATGAGTACACTTTGTGGGTCTACAGTGTTTCTCCCACTGGTAGCATCCTGCCAGGGCTTTGAGAAGCAGCGATTTGCTCACACACCAGACTAGCCTCATCTCCCGCTTCTGTGGATGAAACACGCCCCCACGCCGTGCCCGGTTGGCCATTCCTCTCTTCAGTATTATACAAGAATACTGTTCTCACAGGATGCGTGGACAGGCACTGTTCATTGATACTCATAGACTGCTCGGAATACTGTGACTGAGCACTGTGCACATGTTTGCTGGTATTAATATACATACTTACATACATTTCCTATACTGTTGACTGGCTGTGCCGGATGATATGTTTGTGATAACAGCAGCTGATTGTATATCTGCCATGTCTTCGTGGTAACTCACTTGGGCTATAGAATGCAGGGGAGAATGGGACCTGCGAGTGCTGATTATGTTGTTACTGACCACGACAAGGGCTGTGGGCTACAACATGCCTAAGGCACTGTGGGGGAAGTGTAAGCGGGTATGCGCTGGTTCCCGCTAGGCTCAGACTTGCTGACCTCCGGTTATGGCATCTTACACTGGGTTGGCCTCCACATTGCTTAACCAGTGTGGCCTTTGCTTAACGCCGCCCAAAAAGGCATACTCCCATTTGCTACAGCATATCCCCATGCTACTTCATGTACATGTCGGTATTATACATGCTTAAGTCAGGTGTACATGTCAGGTATGACTGTTCACGAAGGTCAGTGTAAGGTTAAGTGAGATTCCAGTTTAGCATTTCTGGATAGGTTACACTCAGGTATTTGGGTTAGGTTTAGCTATGTCATACCTGTGTTGTGGAGTAGATGTGAATAGTGGAGGTGTAGGCGGGTAGGTGGAGGGGGGGGTGCATTTTAACTGTATAGTGGGCAGTTCGACTGATTGGTGGGGGAGCAGTAGTGCAGGTTTGCAGGATGTTGGGATATGTTTGCAAGGCAGGACAGGAGGTGTCAGGGTCAGTAGTTGATGTAGGGAATGGAGTTTTGGGGGATGATGGACTTCGCCGGCTGGTGAGCAGGTGGTGATCCAAGTGTGCTTGGGTTTTCCTTGCATGTGTTATTTACATGTGTAGTCTGGGACAGCTGCAGTAATACACCTAGGATGGGGGTTCCAGATTCTGACAATATAATTGTGTGGGGGGGTGTCACCTACTTGAGACTGTGAACATTATGACGAATGCAACAGGGGTTGATAGGTAAGTGGAGTTATTGGGCCACACAGAGGGGCTGATAGTAGGGGACATGTCCAGGGATGTGCAGGATGGCTGACGGGAAGGTCCACAGCTGGCCATTTCTTCTACAGCGATGGCTGTGTATATACCCTGCATTTGGGGTAGGTCTGGACACTCACACCCCTGGGTGGGGGTGAGGACAGCAATAATAGCTTATGATGCCAATTAGTTCGGCTTACATGCCTACAGTGGGATGTTGTGAACATGTTCTCTTTGGTGTCATTTAGTGGGTTTGTAACAACACATCTGGTTATTCTGCCCATTGCCCTATAAACTAGACATTGCTTCTGTGGGACTCATACAGGGCGTATCATATCCTAGCTATATATATGTGTGTATTTACACACACACACACACACACACACACACACACACACACACACACACACACACACACACACACACACACACACACACACACACATATATATATATATATATATATATATATATATATATATATATATATATATAAGTGGCCGCGGTGGTGCAGCCGTTAGCATTGCTGTCTCACAGCAAGAGGCTCTCCAGTTCGATTTTTGGCTGGGGTGCCTTCTGTGCTGAGTCTGCATGTCCTCCCTGTGGTCACGTAGGTTTCCTGTGGGTGCTCTGGTTTCCTCCCACATCCCAAAGGCATGCTGTGGTTGGATTGGATACTCTAAATTGGTCCTAGGTGTGAGTGCATGCATGTGTGTGCCTCCTGTGGAAGGTTGGACGCTGGGCTGGCAACTCGACACTGTAAAACTCCACTGCCATTCTTGAGTGGATAGGTGATCTGCTGTGGCGACCCCCTAACCAGGAAAAGCCAGAAGAAGAAGAAGCTGTATATAGATATGTATATATTTATATATATATATATATATATATATATATATATATATATATATATATATATATATATATATATCTATATATATAAATAAAACTAGATATACATATGCAGACACCCATACATCCATATATCTATATGTGGGTCTTTATATATGTCTGTCTATGTATATATACATTTGTACTACAGAGAGGGAGAGGTATATCTCTATGTAGTTATGGGTATATATACATACACATACCTCTACATAATTACATCTACATCTGGTTATACCGTCCTTTGCCATGTAAAATAGACTGTGCTGCAGTGGGACTCATAGCGGGAGTGGCTGCTCATTGGGCCGCGGCTCTGCCCAGTGAATACTATTGCTTACATCCCTGGGGCGGTCCGAATAGACCCACTCCAGCAAACACCTGCACCCCTAGACCCATAATTACATACCCATAGCTCCCCCACCCACACCTCCTCTACAGCACTAATCATTACTCTGGGTGCAGGTTGAGTCTAAACACACCACTACACACTGCCCACTCTCCACTCCACTTCACGGGACCCATCTCATATGTTGTCTTGACCCATGGGTCATCAGTCTTTCCCACCCTTGTAGTCCGGGTATGTACACACCCAGCCTAGATAGGTCATCGCACAGGCTTCCTCCTATAACAAGACAATTTTTGGGGTGTCCCACAAAGGACGCTGCTGTCTCTGTTCTAAGATTCGACTTCTCAGGTCCACTGTGTCTCCCCCCCCGGTTGTATCCTGTCTGTGGTTTGGGGAGCAGTGGATTGTTTACATTGTTTGTGGGTTTGTTTGTATGTTTCTGCTGTCTGGCTGGGGGTGGTGTGTTCCTGCTACGTGTTACATGTTTGTTGCTTGGGCCCCTCACCTCCATTGGCATGGCCTGTGAACATATGTCATTCTTGGGTGCTGTATCTTATCATAGGTATATATCTGTTTATATCTACACACACACACACACACACACACACACATATATGTATATATATATATATATATATATATATATATATATATATAGATAGATATATAATATAGTAATAACCCACGCCTGGGTGTGGGTAATGCTAAATTTACCCACGGTTGGCCAACCGTGGGTAATTAGCATTACCACACCCAGGCGTAGTTATTGCTATTATACCATAACATTATTTAAGAAAAGAAACTATTACTTTTCTTAAATAATGGCATAGTATAATGCCTGTTTGCTGCGCTTCCGCAGATGTCTGGCATCCGTGGCAGTTCTGATGTACTGCGCGCCTGCGCAGTACATCAGAGTGTAAAGCAACGGAGAAAGCAAGATCTCCGTTGCTTTTTTTTAGTGTTTTGCTATGTTAAATGAGTTTAACATAGCGAGACAGTTTTAAAATAAGCAAAGAAGATGTCCGTTGCTTATTTTAAAACTGTCTCGCTATGTTAAACCCATTTAACATAGCGAGACAGTGTTTTAAATAAATGAGTTATACTAATGGAAAAAAGTCTGGGCGACCGGACCTTTTTCCATTAGTATAACTCGATTTACAATGGGCACGCTGGCCAATCAGCGTGCACATTTTGGGGGGGTCATGGTATAATATATATATATATATATATATATATATATATATATATATATCTAACGACATGTGAATGTATGGGTATGTATATGTGGAAATTTATTTATATGTCTATCTATCAATGTGTACATTTGTACTACAGAGAGGGGGAGGAATATATCTGTATAGTTATGGGTATTTATGCAAACATATATACCTCTAAATAGTTAGCTACATATACTGTAATGTTGACTGGTATTGCTGGATACTGTGTTTCATGTGCATATTGGCCAACCTTGTGTGCCATGTATGCTTTGCGATACCTACAACTAAATCCGTTAGTGTACATAGAGTCACACGTGACATCTATTGTTAGTACCAGGAATACATTTGTCCCATGTGGGACAACCCACACTTTGGGTATTCAACCTTCTTCTACACCCAGGGTTACATAGGTACCCCTGGCTATGTGCATGGTCTACGGCGTGTGCCACTCCTAGGAAACTTGGGTTGGAACATCATATGGGCTGGGTCTCGAGGGGGTGGGGGAGGCAATGTGTGATGGTGTGGCAGCTACAGGTTGGTAACCAGGGTAGGGATGGTGGCTGCATGTGTGCTGTGGGTGGGGGGAAGCAGAACTGTGGGTTAAGCATGTATGGGTGGGGGATGGCCTGGGTTGGATGGGCCTATACTGCTTGGCCTGCCTAGTGGGTGGGGAAGAGGGGTATGTGATGTCGACATGTGACACATAGCAGAGGGCTAATTTAATTCCCTAGTTCCATGACAGATGTACAATACTATGAACTTGGTAGTGTATTGCAGGGTGGACGTGTTTGGTTGGGTGGGGGGTATTCAAATTCATACATGACATATATTGTTTGGGACCTCTCAGGCCAATTGATGGTGTATGTGGACATATATGTTTCTGTTCCTCTACCATTGGTATCTACAGATGTCTGGCCATATATACCTCTCTGGGTATATATATTTGCTTACATATTTCTAACTATGTTGGAATATACCTATGAAGATATATATCTGTGTACATATGTCACTTGATGTGTATATGTGGACATATAGATGTTGACATATATATGTGTAGTTGTCAGCATTTGCATGTATATCTGTTCATATATTTGTGTGTGTGTGTGTGTGTGTGTATATATATATATATATATATATATATATATATATATATATATATATATATATAGATATATGTATATATTTCTTGATATTTATATATATATATATATATATATATATATATATATATATATATATATATATATATACGTGATTACATCTATAGATATGTTGTATCCATTTAGATAGTGATATATTTGCACACACATGCCCATCTAGCTGTAGGTATACATTCTTTGTACTGTTGCATGACTGGGCTGGGGTTATGTTTTTGACAACGTACAATTTCTGCATATCTGGCATAGCTTAGTGGAAAATGGTTTCATGTATGGTATGCATGGTCCTGGGTTGCGGCCTTGCAGAAGCTGTTTATTTTCTTGCTGGGCAGAACACCATTCTTTGGATACGGTGTGCTTAAGGCACTTTCAAACAGTTGTAAGCAGGTTGCACAGAGTTAAGCACTGCTAACTTCCGGTCACCCAGTTAGCTCCTTTGCTTAATCTGTGTTGGTGGTGCTTCACCCCGCACGAACGCACTTGCACACGCTTACTAGTGCTTACATATGCTTACTACTGCTTATATGTGCTTACGCCTAATTACTGCTGACTTATTCATTATGGTACTGACTCTTCACATGTACATTTAATGCAGTACTCCAGTTCACATTTAAAAGTTATTTAGTAGGTTATACAGCAATAAAATGTAAATAAATGTTCGGTGGTGCTGCGGTAGCGTTGTTGCCTCACAGTTAGACGTTGCCCATTCATTTCTCAGTTAGAGCGTCTTCTGTGTGACGACATGCGTGAATGGGCGTTCCTTCATTGAAGGTTGTGCGTTAGGCCCAGCAAGCCAGCACGTAAAACTCTACTGCCAATCATTAGCGGACCGGAGTTCCGCTGTGGCGACCCCTAACCGGGAAAAGCCGAAAGACACAACAACAACAGATTTCACATGGAAAATGGCATGTGCTGCAGTGGGACTTGAACAGGGAATGCCTGCTCATTAGCCGGATGCTCAGACCACTACACTATTGCTATGCTGCTGTGCTGCTTCATTTGGTTATATCTTCCTTGTTATCCACTTCAGCCTTTTAAGCTGCTTTAACTGTAGATAAGTGATGGGCACACCTGCACACCTATAGTTAGCTGTACTCAGAGTTTTAAAAATAAATAAAGGGGTTACTTCTTTTTATTTTTATGTCCTGTTGTTGTGATACACATTGGGGACTGTTGGTGGGGATATGCAGACACCTATGAGTGGTCTCGCTCATTTATTTACACTTTCTGCTGTTCTACTTAGAAGGGCATGTTTATTCTGAGAGCCCTGCTCTCAGACATGCCCCCTGCACTCGTACGCACTCCATGTAGGATTAGGAGTTCAGGCATCGCGCCTTTGTTACTATGCATAGCACACTGCCGTCCTCCTCCTAAACGGCTGCTTCCGTGCAGGACTAGACTAGTCCTGCATGGAAGATTAGTGAATTGGGGGGAACGTCTTGCCTGTAGCAAAGCCATACTGTTTCATAGCTAATAGAGGTAACATTTTTCCTGTTTCATTTTGGATAAGCGCCATTATAGACAGTCTGACTGATGTAATATTATTTGGATATGATGTGACCTCTCCCCACCTCTGTTGTAACTGATATCACTCCAGCCAATGGAAACTATGATTCAAAAAATGACATACTTATGTAAACAAACTGAAATATGGTCATGAATAGCCCAAAAATGTTAGCTTTAGATACTGTCAAAGAATGCAAAGGTATAATTCACTTTACTATTAATGGTTTTGTTTGTTAGTTGGGATATTTTGCAGATACATTAATGATTATGGATGTCAGCTAGGTTTAAAGATCTCGGGCCAGATTCAATAAAGTCTACAGTAACTGTACACAATATGTATTCAAGGGCATTCTTATCACATTTTTTGTGCTTTCTAGTTACTCAGAAAGATTACATAAAGTGTACATGTAGTCTACACTTTGGGGTAACCTTTATGAATCCCTGCCAACATTTAAAGCTGCAAGAATAACAGTAGGAAAACTAAAATTAGGAGGAAGAAGGTGTGAGCTATGCCTGTGTTGTCTTTTCACTCAGAGCAGTGTATGCAGACTTAGTGTAACTTGAATCTTGAGGCCTGTGTTTCTAGGGCATAGCCAAAAGGCTGAAACATGCATGTCCACAGCTAGTGGCATTTGGCTTTGTTGGCCTGACTCTGTCTATCATGACTTAAATATATACATATATATATATATATATATATATATATATATATATATATATATATATATATATATATATATATAAAATAAAAATTGTGGGAGGTAGCAAAGGAAGCAAGATTAAGCGAGGAGGGTAGAGGAAATAATGGGTCCACACAAATAAGTAAGCGATAAGTATGCATATAACATAGACAAAACTGCAAATAGAAGTGATCCCATATTCAGGGATGTGGAACACAATGGATAAAAAAGGAAGAACTAGCCCATTGTAAGTGCCAAGTAACTGAAGTTGAAAAAAGTCAAACAATGCATAATTAAGGAAGTAAAGAAAAGAGCCAATCTATAATACAAAAGAAATACTATATCAGCAGAATCTGACCACTGTACATTTACTATAGTGAAAATGACAGGAGACAGTGATTCTACTGTTACAATGATATGCCTATATGCGACCACTATGGGACATGAGTCCAGAACCCTCTACATTTACTGTGTACAAAGCAGTTCATTTACAAGTTGAGCTACAGAATTAGTGAGACAGAGAGCATCAAAGAAAACACCCTGCAGTTGATGAGTACACCTTTACAGACAGAAAAAAACAAACAGACAAGCAAAAAAGTATATAACCCTCAGGGGATACAAATCTACAACTCTCTCCAATTAGTGTATAAAACTCTCCATTTAAAGCTTGAACAAAATAAGGTTACACACTTGCAGAATTAAAGAATAAGAGGTACAACAATGACCCATCAGAAAACCATGGGACACCACTGACTCATTAGGTCATCACCACTGGGGTCAAATCTATCATACACAAGTACAGTTGGCAATTAAATTAAATTATGAGGAAGTAGTCATATCCTGAGAGTGATATCCTATGCAGTATGTGCAAAATGCCACACAGTGATGATAATCTCATGTCCACATCCCTTGCAGGCTGAGGCCAATAACTTTTTCACACATGGAACATGGTTGTCCAACTCTTTGCTAAACAATGAGCAGTGTCAGTTCTCATTGATGAACATGGGCATCAGTGGTGCTGTTCACAACCTGCCACTCACAGTACAATCAGGGAGGATAAATGATTTTGTAACTCTGAATGGCATACACAAGGTCTTATTTGTCTATTTTTTTTACCAGATTGTGTCTTTTGGCTTTTCCCGGTAAGGGGTCGCCACAGCGGAACTCCGGTCCGCTAATGATTGGTAGTGGATTGTTACGTACCGGGTTATGAGCCCTGATGCACAACCTTCAACAAAGGCATGCCCCATTCACATATGCCTCCACACAGAAGACACTCTAGCTGAGAATCGAACGGGACAACGTCTTGCTATGAGGCGACAATGCTACCGCAGCACCACCACCGCAGTAGATTAAATGTTGGAAATGGGAGTATACAAAAGAAGACTCTCATCTTTCTACTGAAAAAAACTATATTGCACAGAGTTCAGATCCTGCCAAAGGTGACTTTCAGAAGATTCCTTCAGGATAGGTATTTCATAACTCCACAAAGTTGGAGATGAGACCAACACATGTCCAGTTTTCCTGATGGTGTTCCTATCTACATGCTACTCCACAATATCAGCTTCATGGAGTCCATGAAATATTAAGTATGATGGGATGACTTGAGTCCACTAGGGATGATATCACACGATATCTGACACAACAATGGCAATAAAAGCCTCTTGAAGATACAAATTTAATAATGCTACAGCCAACCGTAACATTACTTACTGATTTCCTCACTTCTGACCAGCGGCATTCTGTGAGGTTCAAATATACATTTCTGAATCACTCCATCATCTTCCTTGCCCTTATTAGCTCATTTTAATAATGTTCCTCATTGCCACGTTATTTGAGCATTACTATACTGCACCCAACTGAGTTACTGGGCTTGGCTACATCGCTGAGATTGGTTTTCTGAATTGCAGACACCCTGTATGTGACTACGGGTTCACTATGAAATTTTGAAATTCCAAAATCTCGAGTTTCAGAATATCGAGTTCAGAAAATTGAGATCTTGGAATCTCGAAATTGTCAACACCCCCCCCCTGAAACACCACCCAACACAGTAAAAGATGTGTATGCAGGGGGGGCAAGTCTTCCTGCACCCTCCATGTGGGGGGTGCCCCCCCGCATCCCCCACAACTTTAATATACCAACTCCGAGATTACACTACATTGTGGACAAGGGAAATCTCCTGGTCCGTGCTGTATGCCGATCTCCGTTCAGCATTTTGAAGTTTTGAAACGTTGAACATATGATCTTCGATCATATGAAATTCAATGTTTTGAGCTTCAAAATTCTGAAGGGAACCCGTGAGCACTAATCATATAAATTTGCTTATTATGATGCATCAGGATTTACTAAATCCAGTCCAGGCTCCATCCCTTTCACAATATATGCATGATATGCAACTTGGAGAACTTTAAACAAAGTAAAAAAATGTTGATTATAGCTGATCAAGCTATAAAAAATGATGTCAGCATTAAAGATATAGGACAATGGTAGACAACAATTTAAACATTAGCATATATTTAGTAAGTCAGGAATGCACATTCTGTACCATATCTATTTCTAAAAAGGCATGTCTAGTCACTCTGGGGACATAACTGTTCCACCTCATGCTTCACTAACCCAGTTCATTGCTGAATATACTGCATTTTAGTAAACTTAAACAAAGACCACTTGCCTGAAAAAAGACATGAAAACATACAGTAATTTTTCTAGAATCATTATATGGAAAAGATTAACTATTCAGAAAAGTTATGGAATTTTCATTTATCTTCACTTTCTTAAATGTTTCATAGAGGTGACCTCTACCATGTCTATAAGGCAACGCCTGATACATTTCTATTTGAAAGTATATGCCTGGAATACAAATGCGAGAGGAGTTAACACCAGAGAGAGGAATGTGATATTAAAAATAAATCCAACTGAAGAAAAAGTGACAGATACAGCACACATCAAATTCTAGGAGACCAGCAGTCTATTAAATCACAGGATTTATTAAATACAAACAGAAAAAAGTACAGATTTATCCCAAACAATCACATGGATGAAAAAGCAACTTAAAGTACCTTTAAGCATAGTCCCTTGTAGCAGAAACACAACCATATAAGCAGGTATCTCTGAGCTTTTGAGCAGCACACCATCTGTTGGTTTCCTCTGGGCAGGAAGGATGTCCATGTCATTGATTGCATGAGTGTGTGTGTGTGTGTGTGTGTGTGTGTGTGTGTGTGTGTGTGTGTGTGTGTGTGTGTGTGTGTCTCCCTCTCTTTATCTTTCCAGGAGTCTCTTTAACCTGTTGCACTTCAACCATTATCACTGCTTCAGACACAAAATCCACATCCACAAAAGACCAATAATTGTGAACTGCCTGACCACCATTACCACTGCTCCAGACACAAAAATCCAAGGCCACAAAGGACCAATAACTCTGAACTGGCTGACTTCACCCTTCCTTTTTAAACACCACTGATTAGCTTTATTAACCAGCGACACTGTGAAAACTTACTCTAAATAATCCACCAAGGTACCTGCCTTTCTCAAAAGAGCAGCTCTGTTTTACAAATAGAGTTAAATTTATAAATCCTGAATTCAGAATTGTTATATACAATATCTACAACATCATTATTGATATCTAATCATAGCTTTAGCTTCACTTCATTTCGGTATGCCATTCATCAAAAAATCCCAAGATGTCACTCTGCATATACAGTGTGTGTGTGTGTGTGTGTGTGTGTGTGTGTATGTGTGTGTGTGTGTGTGTGTGTGTGTGTGTGTGTGTGTGTGTGTGTGTGTGTGTGTGTGTGTGTGTGTGTGTGTGCGTGTGTGTGTGTGTGTTATGTATGGATGTATTAGTTTGTATGTATAAACTCAGGGAAGCTCCAAAATAACTTGTCTGTGAATACTTTTATTCTTTTACAACACTTCATCAGTCCAGAATATAAATTAAAATCCCCATTTTAATATAGAGGCATGTACCCATATAACTACATAAAGGTAATTGGTGATCGTCACTCTTTTAAAAGCATATCACTACTACTAGTAAATCATACATATAGATAACATGAATGTTAATGTTTTCATTCATTTACCACACTTCAATAGACAAGAATGTAAATTATAATCTCCATTTTAATATAGCAGAATGTACCCATATAACTGCATAAAGGTAATTGTTGATTTTCAAAAGCATATCACTACTACTAGTAAAGCATACATATAGATAGCATGAATGAGAGACAGTATGAGATTGTAACATAGCTTCACTGTTCCACTGAGTGACTGTCCAACAGATGAAGTAAACATGGCACAGACAAGACAACTCTATGTTATGTTGGAAGTGATGGCCAGCTGGGGAGTGCATAGAATATAAATGAGCAATATGAAGGTTATTGCATTCAGAATATAGCACAGTATACTTGAATTTCCACGTGGGTACATCAGAACATGTCAGATTAAACATTGTTGGAGTCAGTAAAATGCCCAGATAGAATGGATAACTTCTGTTTCTGGGACTGTTTGAGCAATAAGAGACTGTTTGAGGCTGGGGCAATATGTTCTGAACCATAAGTAAAGCAAGTGGTCCATGTTTAGCAGTGAAAATCTCAGTAACACAGAATATGTGGAATACATGCATCAGACAAGGAGTGATCTGGTAACTAACTGTTTTATTATGTAAAAGGTGATGAGAAACTTTAAATCCTGTACTTGGAGCAATACTGAATGTTTCCCTGAACTTTTTCTTGTGGGTATTTATTTCAGGGAAAACACTGCCTTATGAAAGACACTTGTTTTTTGCATTTGGTTGAAAGGCACTTTTCAGAGAGACCACAGGTTTTAATGAAAACACTGAATACCTTTACCGAACTGTTGCTGCTGTTCTGGAAAGTGAAATGGACATTTACTTCATTATACGTTTTATTTATGTTGGACGGCTGCGGTGGTGCAGCAGTTAACATTGTTTCTCACAGCAAGAGGTTCTTCAGTTCAGTTGTCAGCTGGAGTGTCTTCTGTGTGGAGACTGCATGTCCTCCCCGTGGTCAGGTGAGTTTTAAAGACATCTAGGTGTGTGCGTGTGTGTGTGCGTGTGCGTGTGTGTGTGTGTGTGTGTGTGTGTGTGTGTGTGTGTGTTTGTGTGTGCACCTTCTGTGAAGGTTGGGTGCTGGGCTGGCAACTGTGAAGGTTGGGCGCTGGGCTGGCAACTTGACACCATAAAAACACCACTGCCAATCAATCTGCAGACTGGTGATCTGCTGTGGCAACCCCTAACCTGGAAAAGCCGAAAGACATTGCTTTTATATGTTTTATTTATGTTGCCATTCTCTGGGTTATTATTTTGCTGGTGTGTGGGTCAGTAATAGCTGTGGTACTGCAGTAGTCTTAACTACAGGATGGAGTGACAATCCCTCTAACTGAATAGACTATGACTGCAATTAGACTTTTGTAGATGTTACTGAAATTATGGCATACAGTGATTTTCAAGCATGCATCATGCTGCATTTGAGTTCAGCTAATTCTGACTGTCTTCACTGTTGCACACAAGAGGTTTTTTTTATAAACAAACATTTTTCTTTTGTAAATACACAATGAGTTTTATTTAATCCTACATATTGAAAACCCAACAAACTAGAGAAGGGTTTGCTGGAAGTTTAATGATGCCATTAAATTTCGTGAAGTTTTTCAGAATGCATTACATTATTTGATACTGACAAAATTACATGAAATCTGTAGCGATATAAAACTGAATGGATTAATATGCAGGATATTTACTGATGTCCAAAGAAGAGTTCTGCTTACTGTTTTTTTTTTTTTTTTTTGGACTTCCAGTTTAATTTAGAAGGAGTGGTTAGGTAAGGTTGCCCACTAAGTATTTATTATATCAGTAGCATTACAAAAGTGTGAACATAGAAGACATACAATGGTTGATCTGATGTAAGGGTATTCTGTGCAATGGACATATGAAGGTGACATTCAATTCTGCTTAAAATTGAGAGAGATGTAGTAAAGTCTATAGATGTAAAACATATGTATTAAAGTCTATAGATGTAAAACATACATTTGCAAATAAGGGAGAATTATCCCAAATATGAATAATATAGTTGTCTTAATTGCAGGTGAAAGAATGCCAGATAGGAAATTAGATACATTTTTTTAGAAAGGTGTGAAGATTCTGTGGGTATTAATTTGCAACAAAAAATAGAATATTAGTAAATGTCCCAGTAAGTTTGACATAATTAAGTAGAATTTAAAAGCATGCCCAGAGTATTAAAGTATTAAAAATAATGTTGCTAGGGCATACACAGCATAGTTTACTATCCTTATAAATAGATTTAGCTGTGTTTCCCATTACATTTTGAAAATGAAGTAGACCAATGCAGTTATGTAAGTTAGAAGTCAATGAAGTACACATAGGGAAGCCTAAAGTTTGTGTGAGATAAAAGCAAAACAAAAAAAGGGGGGGGGGTATGTCTGGATGGAGGAATATTGCGTGTGATTAGTTTTTTTCATATACACCTTCCATATATACCTTAGACATACTCTCGGGAATTAGCTAGTGCATCGGGGAGTAGAAAATACTTAAAGATAGGGGTTAGGACATTCTTAGCAATAGCCTTCCATTCATTAGTGAAGAGGAGACTCATGAGTCTTTTTTGCTACTAATGGTCTTTGTCAGATACATTTTATTTTTGAAATCACTCTACTACATGGTCAACAACTTCACACTTCAATATCAACAGATAAATGTAAATATTTTACTGATGAAACAGCTACAATAAACATTGGACTAGACTTCAGAAGACAAAACTGACCATTCAAGAAAAATATGTAAACATTTTTATGTGTATCTTTATTCATTATTTGATATCAAGGTAAGTGAATTTGACTGTAGCTACTTTTCAGCTATAATAGTCCAAAAGGCAATACAGTTGTGATAATTCAAATACTGTGTTGCAAGCTGCTATGCAGCAGTAACATAAGCATGTTGAAATTGACTTTATTAAACAACATACAGATAAATAGGTTATTATTGCTCTGTTAAAAGTAAAATATACCACAATAGAATTAAAATACTACTAGAGATTAGATGATTAAATTATTAGAAAAAAGACAAATTGGATTTATTTTAAGAGATTTTCAGCATTTTTGACATGATTCCATTTTGTAATTAGGGAGTACCTTTCTTAAATGTGAAAAAAGCTGAAATATTAGAAAAAGAGGACTGGAGTATTTAAAAGAGTGCTTTCTGGGTGGAAGTAAACAGCATGGAGAGTCAAAGATGAAAGTTTTTGTTTTAAGATTTTATTAGTTTAGAGAAACGTGAAAGAAAAATATTTTTGAAAGCAGAAATATATTAAGCAGAAAGAAAATAGTAGAATATAGTATGGGCACAAGAAAGTGAAGCTTGCTTAAATGTTTTGTTTTCTTTATCACAGTATGCTTTGTTATGTTTATGTGATGAAATGTGTTTATTTCAACAGAATGTTGAAATTATTACATTTTCTGCTATTTTTGAATCCAGTAAAGAAAAATTATTATTTTTGAAGTACTATGCAATCTTTTGTAGGACACAGTTGACATAACAGTTAAGGTCTTCTCCTCCCATACACAAGATACCATGCTGATCTACGGCCAATGCCTGTGTGGAGTTTGCATGTTCTCGCTGTGGGGTTTCTCTCACCTCCCTAAATATGCTGATGTTTCCATTTCAAACCACCCCAAGAGTGAAGTTGTGGGAAGTAGCACAGACACCAGGTGGTGCCCATTGGAGAACAATAGTATAAACCAATCATTCTGGGCATTAACTGTTTTGTGCAGTATCCTCTAGAATGTGCACCATTGTAAAGTTAATAACACAACAGTGTAAACATTGGCTATAGGTGATTTGTTCATGTTGACTAACATTAGCAAAAAATGTATAAGGGTATTTGCTGTTGAAAACTGTATTGAGGACTCTGACTACTTCAAGCTAGTCCTGGGAAGGGTTCTATGTGCCCTTATTCCCAAGTGTGTGCCCTTTAGAAAGCCTATCTACCCTGGGTCAATAGGTTACCTACCATATGATGTCCAGTTGCCCAGCTTGGGTTACCTGGTATATTTCTATTGACAGAAGGTACATCTAGTCAAACTGCTTAACATGAAATAAGCATTGCTACACTTAGTATGGGTTCACTGACAGGATGCAGCTAGGAGGAGGATAGACATCATCAATATCCAGGAGACAAGAGGGAAAGGCAGAACAGCAAAAAATACTTGGCTTGGGAGCCAGACTCTTCTACTCAGGGGGAGGATGGACTAGAAATGCAGGAATTGTTTGAGTGAAGTTGCATCAAAAGACAATGAGAGATTTTATCAGAATTAATGACAGACATAAGCCAGTGCAAGTAAAGGGCACTGTTCATAATCTCAGCCAATGTCCTACAGTAGGATTGTGATACTGAGACAAAGAGTGCATTCAGGCAGCAGGTACAGGAATTACTACATAAAGCAGGATAACAGACAATGTGGGACCTTAATGAATATATCAGGACCAACAGAACAGGATCTGAAGACTGCCTGGGTTCATATGGGTAAGACAACAGGAACAAAGAAGAAGAGACCGTTCTAGATATCTGTCTGGCAAATGGCTTGATGATGGTCAACACATGGTTCAGCCAGAGAGACAGTCAGAAGATCACATGCAGGAGTATCCAACATGCAATTCAGGTTCAAGAAAGCATGGAATTCACTGCAAGACATACTAAGATAAAAAGCACACAAGAATAGAGTATTTAAATGCACTCTATGCTGGAAAAGAAATATTTAATATGGCACCTTCGTTTTAATGAAAGCAGCAGCCCAGGTCTGAATGAACTTTCTTCTATTACATGTTTGCTTAAACTTAAAGCCTATCAATGATAAATGTGTTTATTTTTTGAAGTGTATTGACAGTTTTAGTAATGACCAATAAAAAAAAATGCTTTTCTCTAGGTGATTTTTATTTAGATGGCTCTGCGATTAGCCAGTTACTTTCTTTTATAACATTAGTCAGATGGCACATTGTAACTTAAAAAAAAACACTACTGATCATGTGACTTCATCGAGTGGATTTTCAGTACTGTCTTCACATGTGTGTGTGTGTGTGTGTGTGTGTGTGTGTGTGTGTGTGTGTGTGTGTGTGCACGCGTGTGTGTGTGTGTGTGTGTGTGTGTGTGTGTGTGTGTGTGTGTGTGTGTGTGTGTGTGTTTTATCTGTGTAATGACAAAAGCGCTTATCTGTTTATACTTTATATTAAACTCGGTGTATCTTGCAGTGGCTTCCATGTTTTCTTGGATTTTTAAATGTTTGTCTTTTTGTTTCTTTTACAGTTTTGTGCAGTTTTGTGTTTGATAGGTGCAGGTGGTCTTAACAGTTCACAGTCATTGTTTACTGAACCAGATGTTGAAGAACTAAACTGCTCGATGGGTTACTGGTACAACAATTATCTCAAAGACTTGATTCTCTGCAATTTCCAAATGTTTGTGAGACCATGAGTAGAAGAGGGCCAGTTTGAGTCTATCCTCTTTTTAGCACTGTAAGACTGAAAACAACACCAGTTCCTGCTACAAATGGAGGTCATGACAATGAAAACAGTAATGTATCACTTGTTTTTCATTGCAATAATAACCATGCATTCCCTAGAATTGAAGAATGACTTCATAAGAAGCTAGACTTTGCAGTTCATGATGCACAGAGTGACAATAGCAGCCTCATGGAATGGTTGGATGCCTTTGAGTATAGGCTGCTAAAAATTCATAACCTACAGTTAGAAAATACATATTTGATGGGGTCTGTCAAAACGCATAAAGTCCCAAAAGGACTGAGGATCTGGAACCCCCCCCCCCCCATGGTCTAGTAAACAACTCACTACTGCATAAAGAACCGCTTCAGTTGTTTGATAAGCATTGTTGTGAATTTGTGGAACTTATTGTTAAACATAATACTAAATTTACTGAAGAATTGGTAGAAGAGATCAGTGTGTTGGATAGAAAATGTATTGAAAACACTAACTTTGAACATTATAAGGTTCAGCATTCTTGTATTTTTCACACCACTGATGTACAAATAGAAAAAATAACAAAATATGAGAAAACATGAAAGGGATAGACTATTTTATATGCATAATAAGGCCTATCCCATCCCACCCCCTTCTCAAGAGTTGGGCAACAACATATCCCACAATAATGTTCAACAAAATGAAGGGGAAACAACATTTTGATTTTAACAACAGGAAGCAGCAACAGCAAGGCTGATTTTGGGGGACTCCCCTTTGATTTTTTTCTCCCTTCCAACATTCTGAGAAGTTGAATTGCAAGCCCAGAGGGGACAATGGCCAGCACAACATTACCCCCAGCCTCCACAGGACTCAGGGTCAAGATGGTAAACAATGGCCAAGAAGAGGCCAAACTGGAAAAGATGAATTGTGCCACAACCTTTTTGGATACTACGGAACCTTGCCAGGTTGTTACTAATCAAACAAGTGCCTTTCATATTTTTAACCTTAGTTTCTGTCCTGTAGTACAAGCACATACAAGCTTGTTTTCAAAAGGTTTTACCTTTGTAGTGGTTAAAAGGTCAAACCTAGTTCAAGTGCTAATAGGCTTGAAAATGTTTTTGCTTAAATTAAATCTTACTCTATTGTTTGTCAATAATGATGTACAAAATCCAGGTTTAAAACTTTCCAGCATATGTAACGTAGCCTCCCATCCCTTGTTAAGTGTGTTTGAAAAAGTGTGTGTGTTAGATCTGAGAGCTTGTTTCAATGAGAAAACAGCTTTTGTAGGTTCTAATATTACAAGGAGGAATTAGCTTTGTTTGAATTCTTGAAATCCTCTCACATTAGGATCATGAAACCAGACAAGGGTGTAGAGATTGTACTTATGGACAATTTTGTTTATGCAGACAAGATGTACAGCATTTTGTTTGAAGACACTTATAGACTAATTTCACAAAATGAGTTAAATACTGCATATGATAAAATGTATGCAGCATTGAATGACATGCTAACACAAGGGCAGATCACTATTTAAGAATGCAATTTTTGTTTTTGAAAGACCCCAGGTACTCAGAATATCTGGGGTACCATCAATTCATAAAGACAAGGAAAATCCACCAATCGGTCCAATTGTGGATGCTAGATGCTCCATCACTTCCCCTTTGGCAAAATACAAGGATTTTTTATGGTAAAGGCATAGTGCAAAATGTTCAATATGTGAGTAAGGACTCGGGATTTTTTTAAGTAAGTGTGATAATAGTTCAAGGAAGGTCTTTTGTTTTTAACCATTGATGTGAAAGATTTGTTTACTCTGATTTCACACACCACTGGGGTCCAGTGGTTTACAGAATTTCTTTGCAACAATAGTGCTTTACCCCAAGATAGGATTATCCTGCTTGTTGAGCTTTTAGAATTGGTAATACGGAATAATTACACGTATTTTGAAAATATTTTTTTCTTCTTCAGGGAGAAAGGGGTAGCTATGGGATCCACATGTGGGTCCCTATATGCCAATGCAGTTATGATAGAATGGGAAAACAAGTTTGTCCTGAACAGTATGTATAAGGAATCATGGTGCCTCTGTACGAGGCACCTGGATGATATCTTTATTGCATGGAAGGATGACATCGGTAATATTCCCCTGTTCCTAGAATATTTAAACACCACTTAATTCTTGAAGTTTACTCATGACATAGGTGATGATAAAATTTATTAACTGGATGTAAAACTGGTAAAGTATTATAACAGCAGGAAGATTATTTCTAAAATTTATAGGAAACCGAATTGCTGTAATTCTTTTTGGCACTATTCCAGCTCACATCTTGTAGCAGAGAAAAAAAAGCTGTAGTAAAACACCAGTTTGTTAGAGTAGCATGTATGGTTTCAGTATTTTCTGACTTTCTGGATGAGTTTAACTACTTAAAAGAAATGTTTTAAAAAGGGGATATCCAGAAAGTGTTATTGACTGCTCTATAAATAAAGTTGTGATGAAAAGGGGCAACAACTACTTCACCCTTATTCTTAATATGAAGATTTTAGGACACAAGTGGGCATTATAACTGGTGGTTTACACCTTCCCTTGAACATGAGTGAGGAACCAAACTACAAGGCTAGTTTTATCACTACTTTTACTGTAGACCACAACTACATCAAGTGGGTCTTGAATAAAAACTGGAGTATTTTTAATGAAAATAAAGATGTCAAGGAAAACCTAGCAACAGACCCTTAGTTATTTACAGAAAGGGACTTAGTTTTAAGAATATTTGTAAATTCACCATCAAGGAAAAGAATCAGAGATACACTTATGGTATGCTTCAATGTGGTAATTGCACATGCTACAGAAACATTTATTGTGGTAACACCTTTGCAGTAAAGGGATAATGCCTTAAAGTCATGGGTATGTACAACTGTATGTCAAAAAGCATCATTTGCTTAGCCCTATATCAAGTCTGCAAAAGTTTCTAAGTTGAAAAGACTGAGCACATTTTAAATGACAGAATTTACAAACATTTATATGCAATACAGAACAAAAGCAACACTAATGCATTGTCTAAGCACGGAAAATTAATTTAAATTCACAGCGCTTAAATAGGTAGAACTGAACCACATGGGAGAACTCTTGAGGGTTGCTGCCACAACAGAAAGAGTTAATGCGGCAGCTTCATTTTAATGCAAGCAGTAGCCCAGGTCTGAATGAACTTTCTTCTATTACTTGTTTGCATAAACTTAAAGCCTATCAATGATAATGCTTTTTATTTAGATGGCTCTGGGATTAGGAAGTTTTAGTTTCTTTGATAACATTAGTCAAATGGCACATTGTAACTATAAGAAAGCAGCTATTGATCATGTGACTCAATAAAGTAGATTTTAAATACTCTGTTCTTGTGTGTGTGTGTGTGTGTGTGTGTGTGTGTTTATCTGAAGAAGTATTTTTACTGTGTAAAGATGAAAGTGCTTATCTGTTTATACTTTATATTAAACTTGATATGTCTTGCAGTGGCTTCCATGCTTTTTTGGATTTTTAAAAGTTTGGTTTATGTTTCTTTTCCAAGTTTATTCAATTCAGGCTGACTTCCTTCTATTAAGGAAGGAAGATTGAGGTAGAATCAGCAATTGCAATGTCATCTCCAGTGAAACAGTTGGCCCACAGAATTCGAATTGGCTGCCACAGTCAGATGCAAGTGGTCAGAGAAGGTGCTAAGGTCAACGGAGACTAAGTCAAAGACTCAGAAATTGACTGGACAGAAACCGCAAGACTTCAAGGAAATGCACAGGCTGTACTACCTTGGGAAGAAGAGGAAATATGTGGAGATGAAGAAGAATGACAGTGATGGGTCCTCAATCATGTACAGCAGTTCTTTCTCACTTTAAGCACAAATCCAGTTGACAATGGGAGACTGAATAGGTTCAGTAGCTAGTCTATATGGTGTCCAAAGAGCTAATGATTTTAGTCTTAAATAGAGATAGTCCTTAGGACTAGATCTAAAGTGATCTAAGGGGGGACTGGGTATACTAATACATGTGGAAAAGTTAAATTTATTTTCTAATATGTTGGCTATGTTTTCTGGGCAGTGGGCATGTGCTCTTATGATACATTAGTTCAGTCCATAGCTGAATATTGCTTCTAAGGTTTTTAATATATTTGAAAAATGCCTTGTGGTGGCTCTTAACATAGGTGGCAATATTCAGTTCAGGCCTCTGGTGGATTTGATTTTTCTTTTGAATTCTTTGCTAATCATTTTAAGTTCACATTTATAAGATGGAGTATTATCTTTTTTCCTGTAGATAATGCATGTATTCCTCTCATTGTATACTTTATTTACATTAGAGTTCCACTGTAAGTAGACATATATTGCATGGGTAACTTATTTGTTTGCAGTTAAAAGTATTCTGTAGAGTCTCTTTGCTCCTTTACCTGTTTAAAAACTTTCATTTTGTGGCTCACTGCTGTCATAAAGATTTCTGTAGTGTTTACTGCCTAAAGAGTGTAGGCTAATAGCTTTAGTATTGGTCCCCACCCTTCCTCCCTGTTGGTGTCTTGTTGTTATATTTGGTGGCTTTGCAGTTTCCCGCCCCTACTGTAAATTTGATCTGGGACACTCCTCCCAGTCTGTCATTAGCTCATTCTACCTAATACAGAGAGAACATCTGAGAAGGCCTTCTGTTCCTCCTTTCTCCCTTAATTAAAAAAAAAAAAAATGTGCCTGAATCTTCTTGTGTTCTGGCTGTGCTTCTCAAACATTTTGGAAATATAGAGTATATTTTAGTGCATTTATTATAACTGTATTTGCCTTAATATTGCTACAACTCAAGTGCTCTAAGTTGCACGGCATCTGAATTATGTGTTTTAGCTGCTTTTCTGTATATATAGACTTCTCTGTATATGTAGACTAGCTACTTATTCTGCTGTATTACTGCCTCTTAATTCGTTTTTCAGTTGTGCACTTGTCTTGCTTCATTTAAAAAGATTTAAATTGTTAATTTTGTAGAGTTTTAATTGCATTTACTGTTTAGGACTACACACTCAAGTGCATTAGCCTTTTCTGTGTTTATTTACTGTATTATTGTATTGTTTAGCCTGTTTTAACCAAAAAAAAAAAAAAAAACTATTTTGTTTGCTAGTTTCCCAACTTTCCTAGCCAGTCCAGATCCCAAGCTTTGCTTGTCTCAGGATTTTATTTTCTGTGTTCAGAGCTATCCAGACCTTGCTGTAATAGAGGGAAGTCCTACTGCTTACCAGTGGGAGTGATGAGCATTGTACTGCCTATCTAACACTAGAGTAGTGGTTTCCAGCTCTGAAATTGTAATTTTATTAGCCTTTTTGGGCTGATTTCTATCCCTTTTAACTTTCTCGCTTAAAAACGTGTGTGTTTGCGCATTTTTCGCATCGTGCAGCACTGCGGGGTTACAGTTAAACTATTCCAGGTGCCAGAAAGTCTGCTGTTCAAATTTTCCCTTAGAACTAGCTGGTTTCTCAGTCATAGCACTAAAATCTGAACCCCTGTGACTAGCACTTGCTCTAGAACCTGCTGGAAAGCACTAGGAAGCCTGAAACTGATGCAAGCACTCAACTCTCCTTGTCAATAAGGAGAAATTAATCATAGGCACTAAACAGCCTGTAATTGCAAAGTATCTTGCAAAGGTAAGGGAAAAACAGCTCTTGTACTTTAAAAAAAAAGCACCTAAACAGCCATGTCCAAGGGTCAGCTTCCAGTGATTTCTCCTGTCCACCTGGTGAGTCTGGGAATACTGGGGAAATGCGGCCGTGGCCTCATGTACACAGACAACCCTCTCCTCCTACCACCCGACACTATAACCTGTGAGAGATGCACTTACATAGCCAAACTGGAAGCAAAACTCCCTCCGGCCAAGATTGTGCTAGACAGTCAAGAGGAGAAGGTTAACACCTGCACTACACCTCAAGCAACTCATAGCCCTTCAGAACCCACACCATCAACACCCACACATAGCAACACTAAACCCACATATGCGGAGGCCCTTAACATTAACCTGAGCAAAATGACACATGGCTCACAACACCAGTGTGCCACCCAACAACAGCCCTATGGCAAGACAATGTACCCAACACTTTAGTGATAGGTGACTCTATAGTCAGGCACACTGATGTCACACTTACCAGGCTGAACAAGGAGAAAATTACAGTCAGTTGCCAGGATCCGCCACATATTGCATGCACAAAAGTCACTCAACAAGTACAAATATGACTCTGTCATTGTCCATGTTGGAATGAATGACTTGAGACGTACCTTTCTGGACTACATGAAAAGAGACGTGGAAGAGCTCTCGGATGATGTGGCCCAGGCAGGTATGACTCTATCCCTGAGTAGCATCCTGCCTTCGCCCAGAATGATACCACAGTATAAGGGCAAAATGATTGACTTCAACAATTGGCTAAGCTTCTGGTGTCAGTCAAAGGGATCCAGTATCTGTCTGCCTGGGAGACATGATCGACAAACCATGATGCTTTGCCAGAGATGGTCTGCACCTGTCACTCCTGGGATTCAGGTTACAGGCTAAAGCTCTTGACACCCCTATAGTGACTTTTTTAGGCAAGGTTCAAAGGACAAAACCACCACCATAACAGATACAAGCATGCAAAATCTGAAGGTAATGTTACTCAATGCTAGATGTCTAAACCTCAAAAGGCACACTCTTGAGGCACTCCTAAAAATGGAGTGCAGTGACAGAGACCTGGTTCAAGGCTCCAGAGAGCACACCTGCAATGCCAAGCTACAAATCTTACCACACCTTTCGGCCACAAAACCAAGACAAAAATACTAAAGGTGGAGGAGTGTCCATATTCACCAAGGATATTCACACCTGCAGGCTATTTGCCGAACACAATGCATCTGAAATTCTCCAGGTGCAACTAACACGAGGTAAGACTGCAATCCAAATTGTAGCTTGCTACAGATCCCCCACCATGCTGCAAGATTCTCACTACACCTTTCTAAACATACTGGAAAATATTAAGATACAACCAAACACCCTAATACTGGGTGATTTCAACTACCCTGCCATTAAATGGGAAAACTACTCGGGTACCAACTTCTTTTCCCAACGGTTCTTGGAATTCATAAATTCCAATGCCCTGGATCAACTAATTCATTGTCCCACCAGAGGCTCCAATATCCTAGACCTGGTCATTACCAACATAGGAGATAGATGCTTCACACCAGTGGTCACCCCTTCATTGGTTAAGTCTGACCATAAACAAATCACCCTTGACATTCACATCCCACCCCCCCCCCCCAGTAAGGAAACCTCCTTAAAAAAACTTCTCCAAAGCCAACTTCACACTACTGAAGTCAGAAGTGACAAACTTCATGACACCCATGCAGATGGGATATGAAAGTTCGACTGCTGAATCCTGCACTAAGGCACTGTACGAGCACATCCACTCGTGCATGAATCGTGTTATTCCAGATAGAACCAAAATGCTCTCCTCCAAAAAAAGGAAGCCAATCTGGTGGTCCCCTGCTATAAACAAACTATACAACAGAAGGAAGAAACTGTTGCACAAAAGAGGAAAATCCCAGGAAGCAAAAAACTCCCTCACCAGCCTCAGTAAGAAGCTGAGATCCCTCATAAAATCCTTTGCCAAAGATTCCAAAGACAAACACAAGACATTCTATAGTTATGTCAAGAATCTAAATGGCAATGCTCAGATCTGCTCTGAGCTAAAACAGAATGGCATTAAATATACTGATCCCAATGATATTGCCAATATCCTGGCAGATCGATTTAGTGCAAACTTCACCCCCCCTCTCACCCCCTAAATGGCCCATCTCAATACCAAAAGATTGCCAAATTCCAGTAATCACGGCCACACAGGTAGAAACTGCACTCTCCAAAGCTAGGAATACAGCATCCATGGGACCAGATGACATTCCAGGCTGTGTACTACATGAACTACAAAATGAACTGGCACCTCACCTAAGTGTCATGTTTAATCATAGCCTCACCTCAGGCTTTGTGCCCACTGAGTGGCACAGAGCTACAGTTATCCCACTCCACAAGGGTGATCCACCTTGGATCCCAGGAACTACCGTCTCATCAATCTGACTAGTCTGATCTGCAAGGGCATGAAACGCATTATCACGGAACTTATAAACATAGACATTGGCAACCTTCAAACTCTGGACCCTACCTAGTTTGGGTTTGTGAAGGGCCGATCTTGTCTCCTGAACCTGATTGACTTCTTTGAATCAGTCTCCAGAGCTGTGGATGAGGGTAAGGCAGTCCACACAGCCTATCTGGACTTCTCCAAGGCCCTTGACACCATCCCCCACTCTGAAATCATAGATAAACTTACTAAGCTGGGCATAAATCCCTACATCACTCGATGGGTTGCCAACTGGCTTACTGACAGAAACCAGACTGTAAAATAGCCGAAAACAGCTCCAGACAAGTGACAAGTGGAGTACCTCAGTGTTCAGTCCTGGGACCACTCTTGTTTGGCATCTGCTTTTCTGAAGTACAGGCCAACACTAAGGGACTCTGGCAAACAAAGTTCGCAGATGACTGCAAACTGGGAGCCATTATTGAATCCCCACATTATGTGGATATTCTACAAAAGGGCCTTACAGAAACAGATGCCTGATGCCAGACTCATGGGCTCAGGCTTAATGCCAAGAAATGTATAGTTATCCCCTTTGGAAAAAAACATGTATCCATAAATTACCACATAGGTGGCAGTACAATAAACATCAAAAGTGTGATGAGAGACTTAGGGACACAGGTGGGCAGTGGTCTCACCTTTGATAACCACATTGCCACAACAGTCAGGAAATCCTTCTATGTGGCGCACCTCATCACTAAGGGCTTTTCATCCAGAAAAAAAGGAGGTCATTGTCCCACTGTACTCATCCCTCATTAGACCCATTATAGAGTATAACGCCCCATTTGGTATGTACCTCATAAGACATCTGCAACAGCTGTAAAGGCCACAGAAATAGCTCACTAAAAGAATCACAGGCCTAAAGCAGATGTCATATGCTGACCTTCTAAAAAACTCTAGCTATACTCTGGCATATTGTCTACTCAGAGGCGATCTCTGCTTAACATACAAGGCCATGTTAAACCCTGAGTTGCTGGACATGCTCCACTTAAAGAAATCCCAATCCCTCAGAGCCACACGCTCTAGGGATCTAATCCTCATCATCACAATGAACAAAACATGCTGGAGGGATAGGTTCCTGACCCAGAGACTCTCCATACTCTGGAATAGACTGCCCATACATGTCAAGCAGAGCACTTCTTGGCCCTCTTCAAAAGGAACCTTGATGATTGAATGGGAGATACAAAATTCACCCCAGGGATCATGTCAGTCACCCTGCGAGACAGGGGTCCAGGGAAGTAAATATTGTGGGAAGAAATATCCAGGGAATTGTTATGGCAAGGCTTGTATAGGCCCTAGGGCCAATAGTCTAGTACCAGCCTATGAAACTATGAACCTATAATGCATGCATTTAAGTAAGCACAGAAACTGTCTGCAAATGTAGTAGTGTGTAAGATGGGGTCCTTGAGAGAAGAGGATGCATACACTTCTTCAGGTCATCAGATACCTGAAGTAGACTTGCCTTAGAATACTTTCTTATGACAGAAGGATTTAATGGTAGGTCAGGTTTTATACTCTCAGTGATTATGACTGGAAAGGTGAACAGATTCGACCAAAGACAAGGCAACTACAGATGTAGTGCATAGTTATGTTAGATTGTACAAGAAGAAATCCAATGTTTTTGGCCCTCTAGTTGGGGCATGAACTAATTGCTCTAAGAGGCTAGTATTTATGAAATCTATCTATGAAGTATTGTGCACATTAAGAAACAAAAGGGACACTAAAAACTAACAGAAAAGAAGAAACAGACAACCAATGCACACCAAAGTCCCAAATAATTCTTTAATATATAAAGTAAAACAACTGAGCACATTCATTCTGAATTTACAATGAACTTCATCACAGTAAACCCCCAGTATAAAAGGAATACTTCATAATAACTTAACTAATAATTAATTGAATCAAAAAAACTAATCAAAACTGACTCAACACCACATTTATACTTACAATTATGATAG